>NC_057414.1:12395233-12595767 GCF_019320065.1 Cervus canadensis | reverse complement strand
TATGGACACCTTATCTTCGACAAAGGAGGCAAAGATATACAATGGAAAAAAGACAACCTCTTTAACAAGTGGTGCTGGGAAAACTGGTCAACCACTTGTAAAAGAATGAAACTAGAACACTTTCTAACACTATACACAAAAATAAACTCAAAATGGATTAAAGATCTAAATGTAAGACCAGAAACTAAAAAACTCCTAGAGGAGAACATAGGCAAAACACTCTCCGACATAAATCACAGCAAGATTCTCTATGACCCACCTCCCAGAATATTGGAAATAAAAGCAAAAATAAACAAATGGGACCTAATGAAACTTAAAAGCTTTTGCACATCAAAGGAAACTATAAGCAAGGTGAAAAGACAGCCTTCAGAGTGGGAGAAAATAATAGCAAATGAAGAAACAGACAAAGATTTAATCTCAAAAATATACAAGCAACTCCTGAAGCTCAATTCCAGAAAAATAAATGACCCAATCAAAAAATGGGCCAAAGAACTAAACAGACATCTCTCCAAAGAAGACATACAGATGGCTAACAAACACATGAAAAGATGCTCAACATCACTCATTAAGAAATGCAAATCAAAACCACAATGAGGTACCATTACACGCCAGTCAGGATGGCTGCTATCCAAAAGTCTACAAGCAATAAATGCTGGAGAGGGTGTGGAGAAAAGGGAACCCTCTTACACTGTTGGTGGGAATGCAAACTAGTACAGCCGCTATGGAGAACAGTGTGGAGATTTCTTAAAAAACTGGAAATAGAACTGCCATATGACCCAGCAATCCCACTTCTGGGCATACACACTGAGGAAACCAGATCTGAAGAGACACGTGCACCCCAATGTTCATCGCAGCACTGTTTATAATAGCCAGGACATGGAAGCAACCTAGATGCCCATCAGCAGATGAATGGATAAGGAAGCTGTGGTACATATACACCATGGAATATTACTCAGCCATTAAAAAGAATTCATTTGAACCAGTCCTAATGAGATGGATGAAGCTGGAGCCCATTATACAGAGTGAAGTAAGCCGGAAAGATAAAGAACATTACAGCATACTAACACATATATATGAAATTTAGAAAGGTGATAACGATAACCCTATATGCAAAACAGAAAAAGAGACACAGAAATACAGAACAGACTTTTGAACTGTGTGGGAGAATGTGAGGGTGGGATATTTCAAAAGAACAGCATGTATACTATCTATGGTGAAACAGATCACCAGCCCATGTGGGATGCATGAGACAAGTGCTCTGGCCTGGTGCACTGGGAAGACCCAGTGGAATCGGGTGGAGAGGGAGGTGGGGGGGGGGGGTTGGGATTGGGAATACATGTAAATCCATGGCTGATTCATATCAATGTATGACAAAACCCACTGGAAAAAAAAAAAAAAAAGAATATCAGTTTTTCCAATAGCAGATTAAAAAACCACAGTGTGAAAAATTAAAAAAAAAAAAAAAAAAAGGAGAGAGAAACTAGCTAATTCCTGGGGTAATTGAGACAATATCTGGAGCTGGGCATCATGGCTTCTCCCTTTAACAGTGCCTCTGTTCATGGTCTTTGGAGTACTCTTGTTTGGCCCCTGTATTCTCAATACAATTACCTAGCTCATAACCTCTCAGATTAAATCCATAAAGTTATAAATGGTAATAGCTCAATATAGCCCTCTAGATGATGGGGAACTCTGAATGTCCTACCAATACATGAGATGATGCTTTCTAAAATGAGTGATAGAAGCATCAAGATGGGGAAATGAAGAAGAAAAGTTAGAATTTTTATGTAACCTCCTGCTCCTTCTGCCTCTGTAACTCAGATTGCTCCTTGCAAAGTCTAGATCACCTAGGTCTCAGAAAGTGGAGACTCACAATACTAGGAACTGGAGCTTATCTCACTCACCCTTATCTTGCTTTTTGCAATCACCCTAGCCCGTGCAAACCCAAAAACGTGCTGAATCATGCCTGTTCGTGTATACAAACTCTGTAACCCCTTTGTCTGGGGCTCAGAGCTTGGAGTGTTCACACCTCTGGGCCTGCCAGTGTAATAAACCTGAGTGCTCCAACTCTCCAAGTGTGGTGTTTGGTTTCTCAAAGTACTAGTTTCTCCAACAGTTCCATGTCCAGTTCTAACTGTTGCTTCTTGACCTACATACACATTTCTCAGGAGGCAGGTGAGGTGATCTTGTACTCCCATCTCTTGAAGAATTTTCCACAGTTTGTTGTGATCCACACAGGCAAAGGCTCTGGCATAGTCAATAAAGCAGAAATAGATGTTTTTCTGGAATTCTCTTACATTTTTGATGATCCAGCAGATGTTGGCAATTTGATCTCTGGTTCCTCTCTCTTTTCTAAATCCAGCTTGAACATCTGGAAGTTCACGGTTCATGTATTGTTGAAACCTGACTTGGAGAAATTTGAGCATTACTTTACTAGTGTGTGAGATGAGTGCAATTGTGTGGTAGTTTGAGCATTCTTTGGTAGTGTCTTTCTTTGGGATTGGAGTGAAAACTGACCTTTTCCAGTCCTGTGGCCACTGCTGAGTTTTCCAAATTAGCTGGCATATGGAATGCAGCACTTTCACAGGATCATTTTTTAGGATTTGAAAGAGCTCACTGGAATTCCATCACCTCCACTTAAGGCCCACTTGACTTCACCTTCCAGGATGTCTGGCTCTAGGTGAGTGATCACACCATCGTGGTTATCTGGGTGGTGAATATGTTTTTTGCATAGTTCTTCTGTGTATTCTTGCCACCTCTTCTTAATATCTTCTGCTTGTATTAGGTCCTTGTCCATAAAGGTCCATCTGGTCAAGGCTATGGTTTTACCAGTGGTCATGTCCAGATGTGACAGTTGGACTGTGAAGAAAGTTGAATGCCAAAGAATTGATGTTTTTGAACTGTGGTGTTGGAGAAGACTCTTGAGAGTCCCTTGGACTGCAAGGAGATTCAACCAGTCCATCCTAAAGATCAGTCCTGGGTGTTCACTGGAAGGACTGATGTTGAAACTGAAACTCCAATACTTTGGACACCTGATGCGAAGAGCTGACTCATTTGAAAAGACCCTGATGCTGGGAAACATTGAAGGCAGGAGGAGAAGGGGACGACAGAGGGTGAGATTGTTGGATGGCATCACTGCCTGGATGGACATGAGTTTGGGTGGACTCTGGGAGTTGGTGATGGACAGGGAGGCCTGGCGTGCTGCAGTTCATGGGATCACAAAGAGTTGGACACGACTGAGTGACTGAACTGAACTCTGTTAGGCCTATACCATTTCTGTCCTTGAGAACCCCATGAACAGTATGAAAGGCAAAAAGATAGGACACATCAATGTCAGTGCAGAGCAAACACACATTATCAGATTATTGTCTAATGCTCACAGTCTTCTTCATAGCAGCCATACAGAAGTTTTATTTACAGGGCAGCAATGGAGAAACAGACATATAAAATAGACTTCTGGACATGGGGAGAAGAAGAGAGGGTGAGACATATGGAAAGAGTAACATGGGAAGTTAAATGGCTGCTGCTAAGTCACTTCAGTCATGTCCGACTCTGTGCGACCCCATAGACAGCAGCCCACCAGGCTCCCCTGTCCCTGGGATTCTCCAGGCAAGAACACTGGAGTGGGTTGCCATTTCCTTCTCCAGAAAGTTACATTACCTTATGTAAAATAAATAGCCAATGAGAATTTGCTGTATGTCTCAGGAAGCTCAAACAGGGACTCTGTATCAATCTCGAGGGGTGGGGTGGGGAGGGAAATGGGATGGTGGTTCAAGAGGGAGGGGATGTATGTACACCTATGGCTGATTCATGTTGAGGTTTGACGGAAAACAAAATTCTGTAAAGCAATTAACCTTCAATTAAAAAATAAATAAATTTAAAAAAATAAAAATAAAAATCATGTTAAGGGTTGCTGAGAGAAACTAAAGAAGACCCAAATAAAAGGAATTATAATGTGATATTGAGAAGATTCAATATAGTTAAACCTCAGATTGCTTCTCAGAGGGCATAGCTCTGTGTATTTCCAAAGTCACCCCTGTATTAAAGTGGTTTTGATACAACTTCCTTTGAGTTTACCTCACTACATTTCATGGCAAATAGATGGGGAAACAATAGAAACTGTGAGAGACTTTATTTTTGGGCTCCAAAATCACTGCAGATGGTGACTGCAGCCATGAAATTAAAAGATGCTTGCTCCTTGGAAGAAAAGATATAATCAACCTAGACAGCATATTAAAAAGCAGAGACATTACTTTGCCAACAAAGGTCCATCTAGTCAAAGCTATGGTTTTACCAGTAGTCATGTATGGATGTGAGAGTTGGACTATAAAGAAAGCTGAGCACCGAAGAACTGATGGCCTTGAACTGTGGTGTTGGAGAAGACTCTTGAGAGTCTCTTGGACTGCAAGGAGATCCAACCAGTCCATCCTAAAGGAAATCAGTCCTGAATATTCATTGGAAGAACTGATGCTGAAGCTGAAACTATAATACTTTGGCCACCTGATGTGAAGAACTGACTCATTGGAAAAGACCCTGATGCTGGGAAAGATTGAAGGCAGGAAGAGAAGAGGAAGACAGAGGATGAGATGGTTGGATGTCATCACCCACTCGATGGACATGAGTTTGAGTAAGTTCTGGGTGTTGGTGATGGACAGGGAGGCCTGGCGTGCTGCAGTGCATGGGGTCGGAAAGAGTCAAACATGATTGAATGACTGAATTGAACAGATCTACACTCAGGTCCCTGGTGGCTCAGACGATAAAGCGTCTGCCTGCAATGCGTGAGACCTGTGTTTGATCCCTGGGTAGGGAAGATCCCCTGGAGAAGGAAATGGCAACCCACTCTAGTACTCTTGCCTGAAAAATTCCCTGGACAGAGGAGCCTGGTAGGCCACAGTCCATGGGGTCACAAAGAGTTGAAGACTGAGCAACTTCGCTTATTTGCCTACAATAAGATCTTAAGCTCCAGTAACTGCCAAGTGATTGCTCTATTGTTTTCAGCATTTACCTGGGGGGACAAATTGAATCACAGAGTAATCAGAACAAAGGTCATTTCCTTAAAAGAATAGTTTATGTGTCAATAGAGATTTTTTTCTGACCATCCCCCCCCCCCAAAGGCTCTTCCTAACTATCTTTCTCCATTTTTCTCTGAAAAATCAGCTTGTTTGTAATTTAGCCTCCATTCCAATGATCTAGCAGTTTCCTCCTTGCTGCTTTTTGTCACCACTTCCACTTTTTTAGAGTCCTTAGGCTTGCTCTTCTCCACAGTTTATTATAAAACAGTCAGTTCCATTTAAAGAAAGAATTCATAGGGCCTGGACTCCATCTGAGGCCTGTCTGTGCTGATCGTGCTCGGCCATCTCTCCAGTGGACTCTGAACTCTCTGCTTAGTGCCTGTGGGAATGACAATGGGAGGATAAGACCTCCTCCGGACAGGGGAACCTTGAAGATCGTATCCAGGTTACTCATCACCTAAGAGAAAACAGAGACTAATCACCCCTGCCTCCGGACAGTATCTATCAGAATGTAACCACAGGCTTATAGGTTATTAACTGGTTGAAATGTAACTGCAGGCTTATTGATTATTAACTGTTTGAACACATAACACGTGAATGATGGGATTATTGTAGTTGTATTTACCCTTCCTTTGTTTATGTAAGTTTCAAGGAATTTGGGGTGGTGGGTTTGGACACATACACATGGGGTATAAAAGATTTTCACAAATGTTGGTCAGGGTCCTTGGTTAAGAGGAGACTCTGCCTTGGGCCCGCCGGTGTAATAAAGTGCATTCCACTATCTGCATTGTCCTTCTGAGTGAGTTTGTTTCCCGGAGAGTGTGGCTATAACACTTTGAGTAGGGAATTTGAAGCTCACTATTCTACAATCAGGGTGCTGGAGTTGGGGAAAGGGACTGTGAGATGAAAATATCTACTACCATATCAGTAAACAAGAAATATCACAGGCACTGTTATAGCCACACTTTCCGGGAAACAGACTCACTCAGAAGGACAATGCAGATAGTGGAGTGCAGTTTATTACACCGGCGGGCCCAAGGCAGAGTCTCCTCTTAGCCAAGGACCCCGTCCAGCATTTGTGAAAATCTTTTATACCCCATGCGTACGTGTCTAAACCCACCACCTGCCCCATGTGTACGTGTCTTAACCCACCACCTGCCCCATGTGTACGTGTCTTAAACAGTCAATAGTCAATAAGCCCGCAGTTACATTCCAACCAGTTAATAATCAATAAGCCTGTTATTACATCTTGACAGACACAAAAAAAGTTTATGACCTGTCCAGAGACAGGTGTGATTCCTCTTAGGCAATGAGTAGCCTGGATGTGATCTTCAGGATTCCTCTGTCTGGAGGGGGTCTTATCCTTCCATTGTTGTCCTCACAGGCACTAAGCAGAGAGTTCAGAGTCCACTGGAGAGGCAGTCGAGCACAGCCAGCACGGACAGGCCTGAGATGGAGTTCAGGCCCTATGAATTCCTTCTTCAGCACCAGCCATTTCTGGTCTCCAAATGTGAATGAATGTGTGCTCAGTCGCTCAGTCCTGTCTGACTCTTTGTGACCCCGTGGACTGTAGCCCACCAGGCTCCTCCGTCCATGGGATTTCCCAGGCAAGAATACCGGAGTGGATTGCCATGCCCTTCTCCAGAGAATCTTCCCGACCCAGGGATTAAACCTGTGACTCCCGTGTCTCCTGCATTGCAGGCAGATTCTTTACCCACTGAGCCACCAATGAGGGCTCCCCAAACTGTGATCCAACAGATGCTGTCACCCCCCTTCCCCACAGTGATTGCTGAGGAACTGGGGGTGGGGGTGGAGTTTGAATGTAAGAAGCAGCCGTGTGCCACTCCTTAAGGTGAATGAGCAAACAGGATTGGTTCCAGATAGCTGAGACACACATGACAGGGATGAATTCATTGAGCCCGAGGCTTGCATCTTATGCAAAGAATGGTATGTTCCTTAATTTCATATCTGATCTTTCATTTTCAAACTGCCTGCTCCTTGGAGCAGCTTTCTCTGAGCTACTGAGATGCTGTCTCCCAGGCCTGGAGTCCTACACATCCCCACCAAATAAAATAGTTCTCTATTTTCAGGTTGTGGTTGTGTTTTTCAGTTGACAGGACAATGGCCTGTTTGTCTCTAAGCGGTGTCCCCTCTTTGGGAGCTCTGTGCCTGATGGACATGGGGCGGGGCCTCCAGGTCTCCCTAACTTGCCTCTCTTGAGTTTAGAATGTCCACCGCAGGAGATTGGGGCCCCAGGAGTCTCAGCACGCTCAGGGCAGAGCATCTTTTTAATTGCGGCTGAGTGACAGAAGGGAGTCTCTCCAGTTCTCAGCTACACTCAGAAAACAACCTCATAAAAGGGAGCTGCAAGCAGGTTGAAAAAAGCTGGCGTCCTGCCCCTCCCAGAAAAATAACCTTCTGAATGGGATCCTGGGGAAGATGAATCCAACCCTATGATCTTGGCTTTAGTCAATTCAAGTGTTGCTAACTGGAAAGGGCTTCCCTGTTGGCTCAGACAGTAAAGAATCCACCTGCAATGTGGGAGACTGGCTTCCATCCCTGGGTTGGCATGATCCCCTGGAGAAGGGCATGCCAACTCATTGTAGTATTCTTGCCTGGAGAATTCCATGGACAGAGGAGTCCGGTGGGCTACAGTCCATAGGGTCGCAAAGAGTAAGATATGCCTGAGCGACTAAGCACAGCTGGAAAGGGGGAGGAAAGGTATGGGTCTTGGTTCAAATGCATTAATTCTGGTAGTTCCTAGCAAGTTTTAGTAGAATATCTTGAATAAATATTTCCTTACTTGCTGTAAAACCACTGAGAGTGTGTCAGTGGAACTCCACGTGCTATCATGCCAGAATTAGAACTTCTTAGCCCTTGTTCCTCAGTCAAGAAAGCAAGCAAGCACTCTCATTTCCTATAGTCTAGTATCTCACACATGCTCATAATGAATGTATTTTGCAGTATGACTGTTTCCTTTTTTTAATGCTTCTGTAAAAATGTGGTTCAGGTGTTATCATGAACTATGATTCATCCTCCACACACATATGTCCGTTCATCTGTATGCACTGCAAATCACTACTAGTTCAGATGCCATTAACTATACATTCAAACTCTTAAAACAACGGCTAAAAATAGCTTCAAAGAAAATTATAGGTTGGTAACAGCTATTCATTTTCTTCCAGCATGGATGTTAGGCTATAGTATTAATAAATGATATGGCATTAAAGAAAATATGTTGCTATTTTAAAAAGGTAAAAAGAAAAAACTAGTTCTCTCTGCCTACTCTTATATGTGTGTGTAAATGTATATGTATGTGTATAAGTTAATAATTTACATAAACTTTCACAGAGCATAACTATTGATTAAAAAGCAAAGAGGGTAGATACAGCTCTTGCTGTTAGCTTTATAAAGATTCTGGCACTAATAATGCCCAGGCCATTTCACAGTTCAGATGCTTTTGTCTCCTTTTCTCTGTGATTTTCATTCCCCGCCCTCTCTGAACACTTTCCTCAGCTGCATACCTCTCTCAATTTCCTCCACTTTTACTGTAATAGTGTCTTATGAAGACAAATGATCTGAACTGACGCAAGCTTTAGTTCTATATGCCACATCTAGTTTAAGGTGTGTGCTGTCGTTACTGGTATGGGAACATGGGAGAGAGTACGGACTGAATTGATCATCAAAGCATGCTAGACAATAAGCCAAACGAAGCAGTATTTTCCTCTTACAGTTTAAAAAGTATATTGCATTCAATAAATAATAAACTTTCCTTAAAACTTCTATTTATTTGAGAAGAAATCAGAATACTTAGTGGCTGTGACTCAGCTCTGATGCCCTATTCTCTGAATTCTAGCCCCAACTTTGCTATTTATGAGCTGCTTAACCTAAGAAAGTTATTTCACATATTTATATCCAATTCTTCACTGGTTAAAATGGTGTAAATAGCATCTATCTCAAGATATTATTATGTGAGTTAAATAAATTAATTCATATAAAAATGACTAGGCCAATGCCTGAGACATAGTGAGTACTCAGTAAATATTATTCATTAGCATAATTACCCAATACACTGAAGCTGGTATAAGTTACCACTATCTTTCATTCATAAATCTCCTTGAATTTGTTCTTAGAATACTTTCCAGTTTCTTTTTGCATTTTTTAAGTTCAAAGATCCTATTTAGATATAATTCTTATATCTAAATATAGCACAGAGATTACTTCCAATATCTATATCAAAAATATATTTCTATAGCTAAACACTCTGCTAGCTTTTAAATTGTACTTACTGCCTAGAAAAGTGTAGGCATTCAAATATATGTTAAATGTACAAATGACTTCATAATATATTAATTACTAAATTTTAAAATTATTTTTTTCCATTTTCTTTACTTTTTAAATTTTGGCTTAACTAAAGATGTTTATTATCAACTTATCAACATAGATTATAACTCCTTACAAACAAGGATTTTTTATGCTTCTCCATGTTGCCTAAAATTCTGTTGATAATGAAAATGCCCTATATAAGCAGCAGTATATCTGGGTTCTCTAAAACTCATCAGCAACTAAATCAGGCCTCCTGACATCTAAGGAACTATCAGCTCATTTAGACTTACTGTGCTGCTTATTCCTGATCCCTAAGGTACATATAAATGACTTCTGATCCTTAGGTTTGGCCTGGGCACAAAACAGGATGCTTTTGGGGAGATACCTCCTGAGTCTCACTTGAGATGAAAAACTGAGGTTGTACTTTTATGACAGTGAAAGAGATTTGTTCATATTGGATTTTGATCTTGACGCATGCATTAAGGGGAATTTTTCTTTATCATTTAGTTTAGAGCCTCAGTTAACATAGCACAAGGCAAGAACTCTTCATATTTAAAAACTTTAGAATAATTATTGATGGCCTGAAAAAATGTGGACTGTCTGCCAGAAATGTAGTAAAGAACAGACACAGTCTGTTGAGTCAATAAAGAAATATTAAAATGATTAAATATGATAACTATAGCATTACCACTAGGAGCTAGACTTGGCTAGACTTCATTGATTTTTCTTGTAATCTTATCAAAATTATCTTTACTCTGTGTACTTTCTTGTGATGATTTTTTGAGTTCCACTTTACAGAGATCATTATTTGCCTGAGTTTGCAATCTGTAAACAGCAAAACATTTTGCAGGTAAAAGACTACCTTAGAATTTTATTTAGCTGGAGCTAGAATGTACTGGCTCATAGGTGCTATAACATATTCCTTCCTGCAACAGATTATTTTGCTTTCCTTTTTTAATCTTAGAGAACTAAGTAGTTTATTTGGACCTCATTTGGTGGCATAACAAACAAGGAGGCTTCCAATTCCTAATATTAAAAGCTGTGGATAGCGTACCTTATGGAAACTTAGCACTTGGACTTCATATGACAGGGATATTCCCAAAGAAATTCAAGTAAATTAAAAATTTGAGAATCTTCTATAAGCATTCTACTTTCACATATACTGTCTTATATACTCCTAACAACACTGTGATCAGAAATATTATGCTTCTTATTTTAAAAATATGGACCTAGGGCTCAGAGTAAATGACTAGTCGACAAAAATGAAGCTAATAAGTATCAACTGGATTTCAGTTTAGGCCTTCCCAGATGGCACAGTGGTAAAGAATCCGCCTGCCAATGGAGGAGATGTAAAAGACATGGATTCAATCCCTGGGTGGAGAAAATGCCCTAGAGGAGGGCATGGTGACCCACTCCAGTATTCTTGCCTGGGAAATCACATAGACAGAGGAGCCTGGCGAGCTACAGTCCATGGGGTCACAGAAGAGTCGGACAGGACTGAGTGACTAAACAACAACAACGAGAACAATAAAGATTTGAGTTTAGATATTTTGACATTTTCTGCTTCACGATCTTGCTTTTACACTTACTGCTCTGTATAGAGAAATGTCATATTTATTTTTACATATTAATCTATCTTGCTCCTCACAATATACAGAATTAATCATATGATTTAATATTATAATTGCTTTTTACAAATGCCATACTATATTTAAGCAATACTAATAAAAAATTCATAATATATTTTTATCAGTAAGATATTTTATGACTGATGACTGATTTAGGTGTGAAATCAAATGCCTTGCATTTAATTTGTATAATCTAAATGATCATTTGGCCCTGAAAGCCTCATAAACAATTGAATTTCAACTGTTATTTGGACCATATGTCACCAGATAAACAATTTCACTTAGAATTTGACTTGTGATATGCCTGGGGTTTGACCTTTGACCTTATTTTCATTAGGCATAAAATGATCTGTTTCTCTTAGCTTTTTTTGAGATTTTTGTTTACAAGGGTGGACAATCACTAAACTACATCAGGTTCACAAATAGGACTCTTTATCCTGAGTGTACCCATGCCTCATATGAATTGCCTTAAAGATATGAAATTGAATTCATGTTATACAGTGAATGAGAAAAAAATTGCATGGATTTTTCTTTTACTCTCTTCTTCAGTTTTTTTTTTTTTTTTTCCCCTTTAAGTCACCTACTCAGATTTCAGAGCAGTTTCTCTGGAGTTTGTGAGTGGAAATCCAGTTATAAAAAGAGTAGTATTTAAGGGATAAGCCAGGTTATTGAAAGATAAACCAGTCTTATATATGACACTTGAATTTGTACTGGGGAAATCCATCAAGTTCATACAAAAAAAGACATAAAATAAGAACACCCATAATCACCACTAATTTACTCCATTAGGATTTAAACCACAAGGTCCATGTTTATGAATTAATGCTGAATATTCCTGCCATCTCCTTGTTCAGAATACAATGCAGAGAAAAGGATCTATATGTGACACTGGGCAGTTTTAAAAGGCACTGATCATGCTGAAAATGCACTGTAAAGGTCACTGCTTGAAAAGGAATAAATGTTGCATCCCAAGGTATACCGCCTTTGTTATCTCCTGGAAAGTTCTTAGATGCAATATCACTGTAAGATTTCTAGAATACCTAATATTGTCTTCCACGGGTTAAAGTTCATTTTTGCAGTCCTCAATGTTTAACAATTTTCCTTTGGAAATTTAGGTTGAAGCAAAAAGTCCATGAGTAATCTGAAACAATCTTGAGTGGCTTCAAAAATTCCACTGTGCATTCTATGAAACACAAACAATTTACATAGAAATAATTTAATTGAGTATATCTAATTAGACATTATATATGGAAGCTATGCATCAGCAATTGTAGTTGTATCAATGGACTCTTTCATTTATCGAGTTTGACAGTCTAAGTTCTTAACTAAAAATGATAAATGACTTCCTTGCAGCTGAATAATACTTCACCTTGCAATTTCCCTCGCCTTATTTCAGCATGAAGGCAGAGACCTATTAATAAATACTGTAAATGTCTACCGCTTGCTTTGTTCAAACTCAATAGTTATTTTCATTCAGTTAGCATCTCATCTTGTATCTATTTCTAGTGGTAATGATAACATAGTTTAAGTATACAATCAGAAGAACAAACACAAGAATGGCTTAGCAACTTCTTTAGATATTTCACATTCCGATGTGCTTCTGAGAGGAAGGAGCAAGTTTAGTCACTGTTTCTTTCAACAAATATTCATTGAAATGCTTTTGCATGCCCTGCACTTTAAGTGGGTGCTTTGAATGATAACTTAGCTGATAACAGGCATTTAATATCTAACTTAAGAACCCTAGAAACAGGTTTCAAAAGTTTTAAAGAAGAGCCTTATTAAAAAAAAAAAAAAATATATATATATATATGTATATATATATATTTTGATGACTGGAAAAGTGAGACTAGAACATGCTACCTTCCTAATACTATATGTTATATGTTTTAGCTTACAAAGCTTCCCTGAACAGAACACTTGTGGCAATATACAAAGAACAGCAACCGAGTGAAGGGAAAGTCTGACCCAAAGGATGACCAATTAAAATTGTATACATGGGTAAGTAGAAGAATGAACAAAAAGGGAAATCACTGTTTACAATGAGCAGTTGGCGGGTAGAAGCTGATATATAAAAGAATGTACAAGGAAGAAAATGGGATTCAGGCTCTGCAGTTCTTGCAGTTGATGCCTGCTGACCCGACACATAGCAATGCTCATCCTACGGGGCGCAGCATACATGGCCTGAGGCTAAGGTCAAAATGCAGTACTAACTCTCTGACTGGGAGCCTTAAAACCCAACAAGGTCACAGTAAAGTCATCCTGTTCTTTTTCCTGACAGGCAGGGCAGAGAGCAGGGTCCACACTTGATTTGTTCACCACTGTGGCCTCCACTGAGGCCTACGCAGTGCCTGTGAAGGAGATGGTCTGCTAGAGGCTCAACAAAGCAGGGATTACAGACCTCAGACCTGCTAGTTCATGAAATAAGGGCTCCTGCAACTACTACCAGATAAACCCAGCCCAGTGCACATTGCTCTAATGGAGTGGGGAGATTCATGTTATTCCAGCTCTGTAAGTGGCAGGTGGGACCCACTCAGATGGGTCACTAAGGCCTAGAAGTAATGTCAGTGTCACATTTGTGAGATGGGTACACTGTCCTTCTACAAATCATTCAGCAAGGCGGGAGTTTAGCCTGCACTTGTCTTTTCCCCAGCTGGGAAGGGTCTGAATTTTTGGAATAAACAAATGGAGGATAGGAGAATTATAGAAATGCTTCTTAGGATTCAAAATTTTACTGTTAATTGTTGATTCTCTCACAATAGGAACCCAAGTGAACTATGCTATGAAACACACACATAAGGAGTAAAATGTACCGGATGCTGCTCTAAGAACCTTACAAATAATTGCTTTAATTCTCCTAATAGCCCTCTGAGGTGGACACAGATGAAGAAATGAGTAATCAGCAGAGGTGGCATTTGAACCCACGTTGGCTGCAAATTTTGTGTTCTTAAACATTGTACTGTACTGGTACTCTAGGTATAGAAATAGAAACAGACAAGCGTGAGAAGTACATGCACATTAATTAGGAATCTGAACCACAAGCAAGATAAAGAGATTGGCTAAGAGAACCTGTAGGGACTTCCCTGGTGGCTCAAATGGTAAACAGTCCACCTGCAGTGCGCGAGACCTGGGTTCAACCCCTGGTTCAGAGAGAAGGGAATGACAAGCCACTCCACTATTCTTGCCTGGAGAATTCCATGGGCAGAGGAGCCTGGCGGGCTACAACCCACGGGGTTGCAGAGTTTGACACGACTGACTAAATGCATGAGAGAACCTGTCGTTTGTGAAAGGATGAACACAGAATCAACAGAGGGCTGGGGCTGAAGAAGAACTCTGCAGTGATGAAAATAGAAAGCAGGGAGAGCAATAGCTGCTTCAGAGCCATTGCCTCTGAGGTGATTAAGAAACTTCTAATCTGAACACGGACCTCAGCTAAAGATTCAACGTCTCAGAATGTTCAGAGTTCAGACCATGTGCCTGCCCGTTGGCTAGAGGGTCTGGGAGAGGAGGATTTGTCTCCTTTTCTTCTATATCAAGGCTTTGATTCTGGAATAATATTTCTATCACTAATAAGAAAGAAGACTCTCTCAAAAGAAAATAAAGATTTTATTAGCAAGGGGAATGACTATTAGGCAACCAATACAATCCAGATGTTCACCACAATGGACAAGTCAACACATGACTTAAAATGTTAAATATCAAACTTTTAAGTGCTATGCACCAAGTTGGATGGTGTACCGGTGCAGCTCAACATGGTATAATTGTGGGGAAAAAAACATGTTTTTAAATCAAGCACACTTAGTGGATAAGTTATTGAATCTCTTTGATCTTGGTTTTCTCATTAATAACACAGTGTTAGTAATTCTATTTCATGGATTTGCTATGGGGATTAATTTAAGCAACATGTGAAGTGTCTCTACTAGTATGCTCTCAGTAATGATTTATTTTCTTCTTAAGTTCAATTTCCGAGTCCTCAAATGTTACTAAATTTAATAAAAATAGCTACCTTTTATTGGACATTGTTTATATACTCTGCCAACATTTTCAAATACTGTTGCCTGCTTTAACCCTTCAGAGGGGTGAAGATGGGTTCTATCATACTCATTTACAGATGCAAACACTGAAGCTTAAAGAGGTCAATTGTTATGTTGCTTGTAAGTGATGAGATACAAACTTAGATATATTCCTGAAGTCATTGTTAACTCTCCACCACACCATCTTGGGGCTTCCTTGGTGGCTCAACTGGTAAAGAATCTGCCTACAATGTGGGAGACCTGCTTCTATCCTTGGGTCGCGAAGATCCCCTGGAGAAGGTAAAGGCTACCCTCTCCAGTATTCTGGCCTGGAGAATTCTGTGGACTGTAGTTCATGCAGTTCATGCATGTAGTTCAAAGAGTCAGACATGACTGAGCAACTTTCACGTCACACCATCCTAGACTTAAAAAAGAAGAGTTTGTAATATTATAGCATAGGGTGACATTGTTATCTTAGCATTTATTTGTTATATTTCTGAAAGTGCCATATATCTCATGATTTCACTTAAAATAGTATCCATAGTTTACTAAAATCAGTGAACTTGAAACACAATAAATTATAAAGCTTATAAGCATAAAAATCTTATAAGAATATAAGCATGCTATACTCCAAAAACAAATTCTTAGCAGGCAAACCTAACAGACAGCTATCTTTTAAAAAATCACACACTAAGCACACATATAGAGAAAATTTAGTTATACAATTCAATTTAGAATTGAAAATGGATTTTTGTCATTGAATCCTTAAGTGTGTTAGTCCTCAGCAGTGTCCAACTCTTTGCAACCCCGTGGACTGTAGCTGCCAGGCTCCTCTGTCCATGGAATTCTCCAGGCAAAAATACTGGTTTCTGCTGTTCAGTAGCTCAGTCATGTCCATCTGTTTGTGACCCTATGGACTGCAGAATGGATTACCTTTCCCTCTCCAGGATATCTTCCCGACCCAGGGATCAAACCCCAGTCTCCTGCATTGCAGACCGATCCTTTAGCACTGAGTCACTAAGGAAGCCTAAATCCCAAGCAAAATATAGTTATTTAGAATTGAGACATAAACATATTTTGGATAAATTTTTCATCTGCTGAAACAATTATTTCTAATTTTAATCTAGTAAATGGAGGTACAAGTTAATGAAATATTTTCCTCTGACTCCATCTTTAAACAATAGGCCTTCCTATGTTAGAACTTTAGAATGCAAATATGTTGACACACTGGGATTCAACAGAAATTCCAGGTGTAGGTGAGTTTTATTTTCTCTTTCCGCTCAGTTTCAGGTTGGTTTTATGGGAATGTAATATAGGTTGGAAAAATGAAAAGATTCGTAGGTCTCCAAGGAGTTTGTTGAGAAATCACCAACACATGTGGTCTTGGCAGCAGCCTGGACTGTATGCTTGTGTTAAGTACAGGGAGGTTGCTGGCGGGGCAGGTCTGTCTGTCTGACCCAGACCAGTGTGACTGAGAACAGAGGTGGTGCTTCTAGCCAAGTAAGAACTGCCGATTCACTTGCATTTTCCAGGCCACACTGATCCTTTAAGAGGAAGTAACATTTGTCCTGAGGTCAACTAACGTTTCCATAATCTTCACTCCATAGTCTTGGTCATCCATCTCTTTACTCCCACATCAAGTGCCTCTCTGCAACTAGTGAGCTGGACTTTTGTCACTGTTGTTCAGTCACTAAGTCGTGTCCACCTCTTTATGACCCCATGGACTGCTTGCAGCACGCCAGGCTTCCTTATCCTTCTCCATCTCCTGGACCTTGCTCAAACCCATGTCCATTGAGTCAGTGATATCATCCAACCATCTCATCCTCTTCCACCCCCTTCTCCTCCTGTCCTCAATCTTTCCCAGCAATAGAGGCTTTTCTGATGAGTTGGCTCTTTGCATCAGGTGGCCAAGTATTGGAGCTTCAGCATCAGTCCTTCCAGTGAGTATTCAGGGTTGATTTCCTTTAGAATTGACTGGTTTGATCTGTCACAGCTCACCAAGAGTTAGAGACATTTTAGGTAAGGAGGACAGTGGGGGCTGTGTTAATCCCAGAAGAGCCAGTGTAAATGCCTGTGTTATGTTTGAGTCTCATCTTAGCCTCCTTTTTGAACTGGGGAAGCTGACTTGAAGCAAAATTATATTTTCAAACGAAGTACCCAGAACATGTCTGACCTCTTTGGAAACATTTGATTTCCATTCCTAATTGGTTGGTAAAAATATCAGTATTTTATCCACAAATAATGGTTGCTTTTGGCCTTTAAAATATGCACTAGGTAGTGGAAATAATATTACAGTTGCTAAAGTACTTTGATTTAAGATTAAACCTTTCATTCAACCTCCCCAAATTACTAAACAATTGATAACAAACAGATGAGATACATTTGATAGTTTTAGGTACTTTTCTAACCATCAGTTCAGTTCAGTTCAGTCGTTCAGTCGTGTCCAACTCTTTGTGACCCCATGAATTGCAGCACGCCAGGCCTCCCTGTCCATCACCAACTCCCGGAGTTTATTCAAACTCATGTCCATCGAGTAGGTGATGCCATCCAGCCATCTCATCCTCTGTCATCCCCTTCTCTTCCTACCCCGAATCCCTCCCAGCAACAGGGTCTTTTCCAAAGAGTCAACTCTTCGCATGAGGTGGCCAAAGTACTGGAGTTTCAGCTTCAGCATCAGTCCTTCCAGTGAACACCCAGGACTGATCTCCTTTAGGATGGACTGGTTGGATCTCCTTGCTGTCCAAGGGACTCTCAAGAGTCTTCTCCAACACCACAGTTCAAAAGCATCAATTTTTCGGGGCTCAGCTTTCTTCACAGTCCAACTCTAATCATGCACAAATCTAAAATCTCTCCCTTGCGTGCAAATTTTGTCTTTTGCTTTTAACTAATAGGATTGTTTGGCAACTTGTAATCTAGAAACACTGGAGAAGGGAATGGCAACCCCACTCTAGTATTTTTGCCTGGAAAATCCCATGGACAGAGGAGCTTGGTGAGCTATAGTCCATGGGGTCACAAAAGAGTTGACACAATTTAATGACTAAACAACAAACAACAACCAAGAAATACTTTAGTAAGATATCTTTCTTTCGCCAGATGCAGCTGTGGCTGTTATTGGCCCTGTATTCAGTATCTCAACATTTTTGAAGAGAACACTGAGATTTATATCTTATTTATGTTAGAATAGATTCAACATCCATTCACCTGAGGCAAAAAGTCCAACTCAGACAAGTTATTGACAATGTTGATGTCAGCCCAGATCTTTATAAATAAATGCTGAACTTCTTACTTGATGTGGCCTGTCACCCCTGCAAGGCAAGTGTAGCTAGTTGAAGTTGACAGCCATTTTAATAACTGCTTGATGTTGCCCTATCGAAAGCATCGTTAAACTTGTAAGTGATGGTCCAGGCAGAAGAGGATATGTGACCTCTCTGATAGAAAAACCATTTTGTTGTCCAAAAAATGGTCCTCAACATCCTTGCATCTGGTTCTTTCATGTGTTTGCCAATTTCATGTGGGCCCCAAAAGATGAAATGCAATATACTGTATATCACCATATTCTCTAAGAAAGTTGAGTAGATGTATTATTTTCTTCAGAAAATATTTTGACACAGGGACTTCATTTAGACTTTAAAAAGGAAAATCAATTATTGGCTCACTAGTTGGGAGAAAAACACATTTTTATCATAAATGAAATATCTTAAACAGTTTATTGAGCATTGAAAGCCCCCAACAATTACATGCCTTTCCTTCTTTCTACTTTAGAATCATCATAGATGGAAGAAGCCTTTTCATTTCCATTGATTCAAACTTTAGGATTTAAGCTTAAAAAACCCAGAAATACAAGATAAATCAATGGAGGATTGATCAGGCCACTCTTTTCAATCTTGGCAATTACATAACCATCTGTGAAAACTTGAATTTGTCTGTACTTTTTTTTAAAGTATCAGCATGAAGATTGGAATGCATGTATTTTCACTCCTGATAGAGAAGCTTTGGCAAGATAAACTTTTCAAGGTAGATATACATTTTAAGGATAATTTCAGAGACATGAAAATGATTTCAGTTATTCATTCAGGAAATGAATTGTGTTGGCAGTAGTCTTTTTTTATTTTTATTTTTGTAGTAAATTCCTTTTATTTTGCTCAATTAGGTATCACAGCTAACACTAAGAAGATAATTGCGATGCTATTGTTATTAAGTCACTAAGTCATGTCTGACTCTTTGCCACCCCATGGACTTCAGCACAGTAGACTTCCCTGGCTTTCACTGTCTCCCGGAATTTGCTCAAATTCATGTCCATTGAGTTGGTGCAGTAGTCATAAATGTATACATAGTTGTGCTATAAACTATGTAGTTGTGACACCTTTACTTGATTGTGTTTGTGAATAAGCAGATCACAGATCTACTGTAGGAAGGTATATATGGGTATGAATATGTTTCTACCAAAATGTTCTGCTTAATTAGATTTTATACAGTAAGTGATAACCTAGAAGACAGCTAGATATAGAATGATGAATACTTTGCTTAGGAAATAAAAACCTATAACTTATCTATGATTCTGACATTGCCCTTAGATGTAATCTTAGGCAAGACATCTAGACTTTTAAAATCTTAATTTCTTAATTTAATCATCAGTAAATAGTCTTACTAGTATTTGCCACCTCAGTGTTTCAGAGTTGTTGTGAGGGTCAATTGGAGTAATATATGTAAGTGTTTTTAATTATGTATTGATATTATATAGTTTTAAAAGACTTAACTAAAAATATTTTAATCTATGTGGAAGAAAGTTTTTCTGAAGTATATTTCTAAGCAGTCATGGACTAGCAAATTGGGTACTGTCAACATAAATTTCAGTTGAAGATTGGAAATTGCTATTTGTTTTGTAGGCTGTAACCCCATACGACTTTCTAAGGTCTGATTTCCCATAAGTGAGCCTGGGATAGGTAGGGATTCTTGTGCAGATGATTTATTGAAGGTGTGTGGAAAGCAAAATCAAGAAAGGAGTGACTTCTCTTCAGGGGTAGCTTTGGATTGGACATAAATGGCAGTGGTGTGTGTGTCACATCGAGGCATTGGGGCTGACCTTAGGCCTCCATATCCATCAGTCATTGGCTGTAGGCTGCCCCAGGGTCGGCGTAACCTCGGGGCAGTTCTCAGCTGCCTCAGTGATAGGCTGTGCTAAGAAGACTTCCAAATAATGAGAGCAAATTCTCAAGAGTAACGTACACTGGCAAGCTATTGGCAGTCCACCCACACATAAGCTGAAGATGAGGCCACCTGAAACTAATTAGGATCTAGCCTAACCACCACCGACTTCTACCTCATTCTACATGCCATTGTATATCCAGAAAACACACTCTTATATATAGTACCTGTGCACCTCATTCTTATCCTCCAGGTGTATCAGATTTGCCCAAACCTTTGGCATTCTACTTTCTGCTTTCTAGTTGTGGTTGCTTTTTTGTCACTAAGTCGTGTCCAACTCTTTGTTACCCCATGAACTGCATGCAGCACGCCAGGCTTCCCTGTTCTTCACCATCTCTTGGAGTTTGCTCAAACGCATGTCCATGCATGATGATGTCATTCTAGACAATGATGCTCTCTGATTGATGAAGTGGTAAATATCTCTGTCAATGAAATTGTGGCAAAGAATCACAAAAGAACTGTGCATTCTGTCAACTGAAACTATTAGGATGTTCTTTGTTATTGTAGAGAAAAAAATGGCCCACGTGTCAGAGACTGTGTGATTGTTTGTTTGTTTTTCAGAAAAAGGCTATGTCAGGAATAGCAACCATACTTGTAAATACCATTTGATTACATTTAAATCATTGCCTACCATCCTCCGTGATCACTGACCTCTTGCTCGGATCATAATCAAATATCCATATTCCTGAATCTTTCAGATATGTTTGGTGACAATAATTTCTGTGATCCCCTTAAAGAAATGGCATTGCTTTTGCAATTTCAATAATATAATAATATTAAAATGCATGGATTTTTATTATTTCAATAGGGAGGGAGAACTTTAGGGACTTCTGGGATACTTTTTCAAAGGTAAAATGAGATAATGTTAATCCTTTAATCTGAAATCCCTAATCCTCTAACCAGTTTTTACTTTTTACTGTAGACCCTGGTGGTCTAGTTGGTAAAGAGTCTGCAATGCAGGGGACCTGGGTTCAATCCCTGGATTGGGAAGATCCCCTGGAGAAGGAAATGGTAACCCATTCCAGTATTCTTGCCTGGAGACTCCATGGACAGAGGAACCTGGTGACTACACTCCATGGGGTCACAAAGAGTTGGACACGACTGAGTAACTTACATTTTCACTTTCATGGAATTTATCACTACTCAAAAATTTTAAGCCTGTTTATCGTTTGTCCCTATCCACAGAACTCTAAGCTCCATGAGGGCAGAGATGATTGTTTTGTTCACTGAATTAGCCAGCATCTAGAAGAGTGCTGGATACAGAAGACACTTAATAAATATGTGTTGAATTAGTTCCTTACTATAACATTTATGAAGAGACTATTGGATTCAAATTTATTCAGTGTGGACTAACTTTGAGCAAACTTCAGGCAGCCAGACAAGAAATAAATAGTTGAAAGCCACCTGATCTCTCAAGCTCTGATACTAACACCTGAAAACATTTTAGGTGCATACATATCATTAATGTCAGCATGTGCATGTAGTCTCAATCACTCAGTCATATCTGATTCTTTGTGACTGTCCATGGGATTTTCCCACAAATACTGGAGCAAGTTGCCATTTCCTCCTCCAGGTTATCTTCCCCACTCAGGAAATGAACCCCTTCCTTCATCTCTTGCATTCCAGGTGGATTCTTTACCACTGAGCCTCTAGGGAAGTCCCTTCCTTTTATGGCTGAGTAATATATCATTGTATGCTTATGGCAGTATTCACTCGCTCAGTCATGTCTGACTCTTTGAGACCTCATGGGCTGCAGCTTAACAGGCCATTCTCTCCATGGAATTTTCGAGGCACGGAAATTGGAGTGGGTTGCCATTTCCTACTCCAGGGGATCTTCCCAATCCAGGGATCAAATCCATGTCTCTTGCATCTCCTGCATTGGCAAGCAGATTAGCACTGAGACAGCTGAGAAGCATACAAGTACCACATTTTCTTTATCCATTCCTCTGCCAATGGACATTTAGGTTGCTTCCATGTCCCAGATATTGTAAATAGTGTCAAAATGAACATCTGGGTGTATGCATACTTGTGAATTATGATTTTCTTTGGCTATATGCTCTGGAGATGGATTTCTGAATCATGTGGTAATTCTGTTTTTTAGGACCATCTATACTGTTATCTATAGTGACTGTACATAATTACATTCCCACCAACAGTGCAGGAGTGTTCCCTTTTCTCCACATCCTCTCCAGAATTTATTTCTTGTTGATATTTTGATGATGACCATTCTGACTGGAGTGAGGTGATACATCATTGCATTTTTGATACACATTTCTCTAATAATTTAGTGATATTGAGCATCTTTTTATGTGTTTTTTGACCATCTATGTCTTTGGAGAAATACATGTTTAGATCATCTGCCGATTTTTTGTTTGGTATTTTTGTTTTGTTTTCTGATATTGAGCTGCATGAGCTGTTGGTATATTTTGGAGATTAATCCCTTGTTAATTGCTCACAGTACACAGATTTCTCTTTAACTTAACAAAAAAATAGTTGTGTGAAATGGTATCAAGTAGCACGTGGAATTAATTAGAAGGCTGGAGATCAGTTCAGGCAGAAACTAGGTTGGCTTAGCCTTGCCACGTGAACAAACACCCCAGGACATTATTGTGGCCCTGTCTACAGCTTTCAACCCTACGCATTTGGTGCAATTGTACTGGACCCTGTTGAATCCAAGCACAGACTACCACGTCACTCAACTTTTAAGTGCGCCATCGATGGCATTAAAATAGTCTCTTATTGAACACTGTTCCTTGTGTCAGGTTCTCAGGTTTTCAAATCCTGATGAGAACACACTTTTGGTCCTGTATTTTCATTTCAGGGGTTGGGGAAAGATATCCTTCTAAATTGCTTTCTTTAGGAGATAAAGCTTTGCATTCTCACTATCTTGGAATTCCTTTACAAATAATAAGGATTATGACAAAATCAAATATAATCATCCTGATAAATACTGAAGCCAAGTTTCAAAGAAGTCAAAAGATATAATCACAATTAAGCAAGTAATATGTGACACAGATGAGCTAGAGTCCAGATTTCCTGATTCTTAGTTCAGTGATAATTTTGCTAAATTAGGTCTTTCTGACTAAATCTTGACTGACTTAATGATTAACAGATTTCCCCACGATGCATATATATATATAGGAAGGCTGTTCCCTATAACTTCAGCTATGTATTAAAATATAAATCATTAAAACTTTGTTATTTCAAGCAAATAGTTTCACCTTACTGACTCTCAGCTTCTCTATCTTTAACGTAAGACTCATAAGGTCTATTTGCCAACTGAGTAAGTTGTTATAAAATATACAGTATAACACCCTATTTATATACAGGATGTTTTTAGTTTTATATATGATGGTGTCAAGAGGGATAAATTGTGATATAGGTCTAAAGATTCTGCCAGCATTCAGTTTGTCCGTGCATGTTTCAATAATAGTAAAACGTTTCCATCCTATTGACCCAAGTCACTTAACGTTTCCCTTCTCCCTCTTCAACCTTCCTAAGAAAGATCTGTTATTTAAAGGAATAGCGATTAGTTTGCAGGAATCCTCCATAACCATTCTTGAATACAATGTCAGTGTCCATTCAAATTGTTGTATGCCTATTAAACTGACTTCAAAATATTTTATATTACCTATATTAATTTTATATTTCATATACTTATGCATATAAAATATATATTATATACACATACAGGTATACAATATAAGCATCATGCAACATGATACACATACATGTGTATGCACATATACACATATATGATAAATTATTACTCATCATCAGCTCACAACGTAGGTAACAGAGAATGAAAATAATGTATTTGAGAAGCAGTGGGCTTAGGAATTCTGTATTTCCTTTTCCATGGGTGAATTATATAGTGCTGACTATTTACATTGATCCAATTAGTTTTCCAATTGCTTCTCTTGGCTCCACTCGGCCAAGATTAAAAATCACTGCTGAACTGTGAGCCTTGTGGAGGAATATGAAGATTGTAAATCTTGTAAGAAGTAATGGTCCCTGAGCAACATCCCTTCCATTCAGAGTTGCATATTCATATTTTCAGGTTGATTTTCCCAAGTTAGTCCCAGACAGTTAAGGGACATCTACCATTATTACCACAGCTTTCTGTTTTCAGCAGTAAAGGACAACACTGATTATACACATGGCATCATATTCTCTGATTCTGGGAGGGCAAGAAGAGAAAAAAGCATCCTTACCTGCAATTTTATTTATATTTATAATTTAAATGAATCTCTGTATCTAGCTATCTCCCATTTCCATAAACACATTAATCCATAAGTGAACTAGGAAGCTGCCAATATTAGTTTTATTTGGGGAAAGGGAGGCAGTGGACTGAAAATACCTACACACACCTCTTTTTAGCAATGAAACTTAATATTCTGTTAAATGACCAAGACTGTATCTGTTAAAACATTCTAAACAAAAGAAGTCTCTTCACTAGCACTCCGAGCTTTGGAATACTTATGGAAGATGTTGTCAATAGCAATCATTTGTCACGATGTGAGTTGTGTTCTTGGTAAAAATCATGATGAAAGTGAAAGTGTTAGTCGCTTAGCCATGTCAGACTCTTTGTAACCCTGTGGACTGTAACCTGCCAGGGTCCTCTCTCCATGGAATTTTCCAGACAGGAATACTGAGTGAGTTGCCATTTCCTTCTCCAGGGGAATCTTCCCAACCCAGAGATTGAACCCAGGTCTCCTGCATTGCAGGCAGATTCTTTACTGTCCGATCTACCAGGGGTTGGCAGTAAAATCGTGATAAATGGTATTAAATGAGATTTCATTATGAAACCCGGGCAACATGACAGTCTACAGAGAAGCAAATATCCAGTGGATCAGTTACTCCAGTCCTGGTACTACACATTTCCAACTTTCTTACCCTGTATCTGACAGTTATTGGTTCTCTACGGTCCTGGACATTGTAGATGCAGATATTAAAAACACTGATAGGAGAAGCTGGAGCAAGATGGTAGAATAGGAAGTCCCAGGCTCTTTTTGCCCCATGGAAATATCAAATAAACAACTACAGACTGACTGATGTGACTTCACAGAGCTCTGAAAATCAGTCAGCAAACTGCAGTAGCCAAGTGAGCACTCAATCAAGAAAAAGTCACACTCAGAGAGTGGGAAATTCTGCAGTGTTTTTGCTCGCCCTTGCCCCGTTCCCTCCCCTGCAGGGCACAGGGCCTGTTGAGAGAGGCAGCAGCCCACCCAGGCTGCCTTCTGAAGCCAGGAGAGAGCAAAAGGAGTGAAGTCTGCTGTCTGCTGACCTGCTCGGAGGGCTCCTGATTGGTCTCTGTGTCATGTAGCTCAGGGCCAAATGTGGCACAGATCAGATGTCAATCTGGGAAAAGACCCCAGAAGCTGAAGGTATAATTTAGGAAAATCTCTTAGCAGGGCCAAAGACCTACAGATGCCTGGGGCAAGAGACTATTCACCGGGTAATACAACAGAACAGCTCAGGTCTCAAGAAGGAGCAGGCTGAGAATTCTAGGGAAGTTAAGGCCTTTAAACATAGCTGTGTACACCAGGGAGCTGGTTAAAGGCACATATTAAGGTCCAGGAAGAACACTTGCTCAAAGGCCTGAAAAAAATGTTTGCCTTTACCCTGGGCTGATGTCAGGTCTCAGCACTTGCCCTGCTAATTATTAAAAGTCTGTGTGGATTTCTTGGGTATGACACCAAGAGAACAGGAACAAAGGAAAAAAAAAAAAGATAAACTGAACTACTTCAGAATCTAAAGTTTTGTTTATCAGAGGATATTTGAAAAACAGAGTGAAAAGCACTCCACAGAATGAGTAGAAGTATTTGCAAATCACATATCTGATTAAAAGCTAATATACAGAATATATAAATAATTCTTACAACTCAGGTGCAGCAGATACCATGCAGATTATAAATGAGCAAAGTAGTTGAATAAACATTTCAAACTTCTTCTCTGAAGAAGGCATACAAACATGGAAAGATGCACAATATCCTTAGGGAATATACCTCTCCACACACATTAGGATGGCTAGCATCAAAAAATAAACAAATAAATAAATAAAACCGTAAATTACAAAGTGTTAACAAGGATGTGGACAAATTAGGACTTTTGTACATTGCTGGTCAGAATGCATGATGGTGCAGCTATAGAAAACAGTATAGGAGTTCCTTAAAAAATTAAAAATAACATATGGTATTTAAAATATAATGTAGAAATTCTACTTCTGGTTATGTACCCCAAAAGTTAAAGCAGAGACCCAAGCAGGTATTTGCACACCTGTGTTTACAGCAGACTTATTAGCAATAACCAACAGCTAGAAATAATCTACATGGTTATTCAACCTTATAAAAGGAATCCTGACACATGCTGCAAAAAGGATGAACCTCATGCTAAGTGAAGTATGTCAGCTAGAAAAGGGCAAACAATACATGTTCCCATTTCTGTGAGGTACCTAACCTGATCAAATTCATACAGACAGAAAGTAGAATGGTTTTTGCCATGAGCTGGTCCAGAGAATGAGGGGTTAATTTTACTAGGTACAAAGTTTCAATTTGGGAAGATAAAAATGTACTGGAGATAGATCCTGTAGATGTACTTAATGTCACTGAACTGAACATGTAGAAATGGCTAAAATGATAAGTTTTATGTATAGTTTATTACAAAAATATCATAAAAACGTCTCTGATAGTATGAACTCCACCTGGTCTTGAAGACAAGTTTTCTTAACCTGTGTGGGATACTGATTACAAAAGTAATACCATAAACAGAGGAAAAACAAAACACAAGGAAGAAGAAAATCAGCTTAGGAAAATTAGACATGTGGATAAATAGTAATTAGATTGGAAATATGTGCACAGGCCAGAAAATAAAACTATAAATTACACCAAGGAGATACGATCTTAACTTAAATTCATGGTGGTAGGCCACTGACAGATTTGAAGTAAAGCAAACATTATGAAGTTAGAATGATCAGTCTGGGAGCTTTGAGTAATAAAGATTTTCAATAGGCCACATAAAAGGTATGTTTTTGACTTTTCATTCAAAAACAAGAAAAAAAGCAAAAACATACCTTTAGTGTTGCCTCTAGTAAAGCAGAGACATTACTTTGCCTACAAAGGTTCATATAGTCAAAGTTATGGTTTTTCCAGTAGTCATGTATGGATGTAATAGCTGGGCAATAAAAAACGCTGATACTGAAGAACTGATGCCTTTGAACTGTGGCATTGGAGAAGACTCTTGAGAGTCCCTTGGACTGCAAGGAGATCAAATGAATCAAATCTAAAGGAAATCAACCTTGAATAGTCATTGGAAGGACTGATGCGGTTGTTGAAGCTGAAGCTACAATACTTTGGCCACCTGATGCAAAGAGCTGACTCATGGGAAAAGACCCTGATGCTGGAAAAGATTGAAGGCAGGAGGAGAAGGGGACAATGGAGAACAAGATGATTGGATGGCATCATCGATTCAATGGGCATGAGTTTGAGCAAGCTCTGAGAGATGGGTGAAGGACAAGGAAGCCTGGCATGCTGCAGTCCATGGGGTCACAAAGAGCTGGACATGACTGAGCCACTGAGCAACTACAACAGAGGTGTGAAGAAAGGTTTCCCTGACAGGGAATCAAACCCAGGTCATGGCAGTGAGAGTGCAGAATCCTAACCGCTAGTCCACCAGGGAGCCCATGGAAAGTTGCGACAGTAAACTTGGCAGAACATGATAAGCATGGAGGGAAATAAGGGGACTTGATATTTAAAACAAAGATCTACAGGTTGCTGAACATGATTAGATTAGTTCTTGAGATAACAAAGGAGGAGGAGAGTAGATGATTTCTAGTTTCTAGTTTATTCCACTAGAGACAGTTTTATCTTTCACTAAGATAATGATTCAAGAGGAAGAATGTGTGTAAAGTTCAATGTGGTTGAGATAAAGAGGATAATGATTTATTTAGGTTTGACTTGGACCTTCTAAAGATTGAGGCACTGTGAGGCTTTCAGTGTGAGATGTTACTAGGAGCTTTATATATGACATTTTGAAGGGATGCCTGTTTCACTGATTTTTTTTTTGTCAGTTACCAGTTCACAAGTAGTAGCTAAAATCATGAGTATGTATTTAATCATCAAGGGAGCATAAAATAAGAACTTACTAAAAAGGACAGAATCCTTTGTATTTATTTCTTTTTTTAACCGTTTCTTTCAGTAGCACTCTGGTAATGCAATATTTGTTTCCCTTGCACTCCGGGCCCATCACTGCTTCTTTGGGCAATTTCAGAGTGAGATTCATTGAGTTTTGTGACATGTACCAGCAATAGAAATTTGAATCCAGATGTACAAAATTTAATCTTTCCTCTAAAGTTCTAGGTTTTGATAACTGCATCTAAACCCTTCACTTTGAATCTTCAGGTGTAGGATTAATAGTTCCTTCCTACAATCAAATTTGTTAACTCAACATTTCTTTTATTGTTTTATTTTTCAACCTCTGTGTGTCCAACTTCCTCTTTTTTTTTTTTAATTAAAAAATGTCTTTGTTTCGGGTTGTCACTGTTTAGTTGTTAAGTCATGTCCAACTCTTTGCAACCCCATGGACTGAAGCCTTCTAAGCACCTCTGTCCTGAGTTTTCCAGACAAGAATAGTTGAGTGGGTTGCCATTTCCTTCTCCAGGGGATCTTTCCAACAGAAGGATCCTAAACTGATTCTCCTACACTAGCAGACAGATTCTTTATCACTTAGCCACAAGTTTGAAAGTCATCGCTCTCTCCTGACAACAAGTAAAAAGCTGAACAAACTTAAAAAAAAGAGAGAGAAAAAAAAAATTCAGCAACTCTTCTTATCCATAAGGGAAAGTCTTATACTTTCAAGGAAACCTATCACTCACAAAATTGTAGAGATCCCCAGGAAAATATAGAGACTCACAACTTAATTGCAGATTATATAATGAAAAGGGATCAATTCTCCAAGAAAACACAACAATTCATAATGAGTATTTACCTAAAAATCTTTAATGTGTATTTGCCTAATAGCAGAATATCAAAATGCATGAAGTAGAAGCTAATAGAAATGCAAGGAGAAATAGATGTAATCTATGTAATCTATCACTGTAATCAGAGACTTCAATATCCCTTTATCAAAACAGGTGAATTCAGCAGGCAGAAAATCAGTAAGGACATAGTTAAGCTTAGCAGTGCGCCCCAGGTGGCACAGTGATAAAGAATCTGCCTGCCAATGCAAGAGACACAAGGGGTGTGTTCAATCCCTGGGTTAGGAAGAACCCCTGGAGTAGGAAATGGCAACCCACGCCAATATTCTTGCCTGGAGAATCCCATGGACAGAGGAGTCTAATGAGTTAAAGTCCACAGGATCTCAAAGAGTCCAGCACAACTGAGTATGCATCCAAGATAAAACTAACAACACTACCAATCCACAGATTATACCGAACGTGTATAGATTGCTTCATCTAACAACTGCAGAAAATGTGTATCTTTTTATCAATGTTATGTGAAACATGCCCTAAGATGATCACATTCTGGGACATAAAGTACACTTAAATAAAGTTTAAAAATAGGCAATTTAATATCTGCTCTCAGATTATGATGGAATTAAACTAAAAATGAAAATGCATGGTGGAAAAACCAAAATACAAAACACTTGTAAATAATACATAGTTCATAAAAGAAATTTCAATAGAAATTTTTAAGTATGTGAATTGAATGAAACTGAAAATGTGATTTGTCAAAAAATGTATGGGATGCATCAAAAGCAGTGCTTAGAGGAACATTTATTGAATACATGTGCCAAGAAGAGAGGTCTAAAATCAATAATCTAAGTTTCCAACATAGGAAACTAGGGTAAATCAAATCCAAGCAGCAAGTAAAAGAGGAAAAATAATACAGATTAGAATAAAAATCAGTGAACTCAAAACATAAAATCAATGGAGAAAGTTAATGATCTCAAAAGCTGGTCTTTTGAAAAGATCAATAAAATCTATAAGCCTCTAACCAGACTAGCTAAAAAATTTAAAAAAAAAACAAAACACCACAAATTATTATCAGAAATGAAAAAGGAACATCTCTACAGATCCCAGAGACATTTAAAATGTATTAGAAGAATATTATGAACAACTCTATGACTACAAATTTGATACCTGGATGAAACAGATCAATTCATTGAAAGATATATCTGGCAAAATTCACACAAGAAGTAGAGAATCTTAATAGGCTCACATCTAGTAAAGAAATTGAATATACAGTTACCAACTTTCAAAAACAGAAAGTACCAGGTCAGATGTGTTCTCTAATAAACTCTACTAGATATTTAAGGAAGAAGTTACACCTGATCTCTACAATTTCTTTCATAAAATGAAAGCAGAAGGAATACTCTAATTGATTCTATGAGACCAGCATTACACTAATACCAAAACCAGATAAAATTATTAGAAGAAAGAAAAATAACATACCATTATATCTAATGAACACAGATGCAAAAATCCTCAAAAATTTAGCAAATTGAATCCAACAATGTATGAAAAGAATTATATACCAAGTGGGATTTATCTTAGATATTCAAGACTGATTCAAAGTTTGAGAATCAGCACTGGAATAGACCTATTGAAGGATAGAAACTAAAGTATGTAGAAACTATTAAAGTTTGAAGGCAGGTGGAGAAAGGGACAACAGAGGATGAGATGGTTAGATGGCAACACCAACTCTACAGACATAAGTTTGAGCAAACTCTGGGAGATGGTGAAGGACAGGAAGCCTGGCATGTTGCAGTCCTTGGGGTTTCAAAGAGTCGGACATGACTTAGCTACTGAACAATAGAGTAATTTGAAATTTACATGACATCCAAGCACTTGGTCATTTTTCTAGTAATTCATTCCCATTGCATTTCACAAAATTAATCATAAGCTATAAACTGAAATTTTAAAAAATCCTCACCCCTCATCACACAGTGCTTGAAAACTACTGGATTCGATTTAGGATTTATGGTCATGGGGAATTCCAGGTGGCTCAGTCAGTAAAGAGTCTGCCTGCAATGTGGGAGACCCAGGTTCAATCCCTGGGTTGGGAAGATCCCCTGGAGAAGGGAACGGCTACCAACTCCAGTATTCTTGCCTGGAGAATTCCATGTCAGAGGAGCCTGGTGGGCTACAGTTCATGGGGTCACAGAGAGTTGGACACGACTGAGTGACTAACAGTTTCACTTTCAAGGTGAAGGGATATGCGGTGGGACTCAGATGTCAGCAGTCGAGGCCAGCATGGTGTATATGACAAGGAATAATAAACTATAGGTCTGCAGAATCTGGGGAAGTCCAAGAGGGCAATTCAGGAACCAGATACCAGGCTCCCTCCTCCAGTAATCCTTAAGTGATATCATAGCAGACTGTCATTTTCAGTATCTTTATATAGAAACAGAAAAAGGAAGTGGTAGTGTAGAACACCCATCTTCCACTTTTCTGGCTGTACTACATGGAAGATCTTCCCTAGAGTACTACTGCTGATCTCTCTGATTCTCTACCCAGAAGAGAAGGAGCAATTTCTTTTGAGACTTTAAGGGGGAGAAACTGGGGATGCCTCTTCATCTCTGTTTGAGAATCACTCACCCTCAATAAACATCCCTACACATCCCAGGAACATTAAAAGGAAAAAAAAAAAATACAATCAGTTATTTTTGCTGTGATTTTGAAGGTATAGTCTCTCAAAAGGGGAAGACTGATTTACACTGCCCCTACTTGAACTGTTAAGTCTATCTTGTTCATGAATAAAGTGTATGAAGTCAACTCAGTCAACTGGCATAAAGTCATATTCTCTGGGATCATCAGTTTAACCAATAATAGAGGTGATTATTTGTATCATAATTTGTCAGACTCTTGTATCTATCTTTTGATTAATCCTTAAAAAAATCTTTGAGCAGTTCATGGATCACAAGGTCTGGAAACTACTGCCTTAAAATGAGTCATAAATGTTTATGGCTCTTTTCAGGAGTTCACTTAACTTTCTACTGATCAGTAAGATGTATCCAATTTCCATAATTTTGTACTTTCACAAATGGTTAGTCTTATATACTATAGTTTTCCCCCTTCAATGAATTATCTGTCAAATAGAACTAATCAAATTCCAGCTTTGCAAAATTGTAACTTTGTGGCTAATAAATAGCACTGAGTCAGCAGGAAGAAAAAAAGTGCTCAGAAGTAAGAAAGTTATACTTTCCTGAATAAGAGCAATAAATTCCTGAATTTACATGGTCATTTCTTAGCAGGATGAAAACTAAAGCTATACCTTCATGATATCACTAAAGTACTTGCTTTGTAGCTGATGATAAATCTGCATTTTTCATCATTTATAGACTCAATGAATTGCTATACCTTTGTGAGTTGACATACTTTCCCCAATTTCTTTTTTAAAATTATTTCATATTTGATCCAATTTTTCACAATTGAATTACTGTTATTTCTTTTTCTTAGGATATGAGTAGGGTTTTTTTTAAGTAAAAAGTAAAAATGTTAGTCTCTCAGTCGTGCCGACTCTTTGAGACTCACGAACTGTAGCCCACCACGCTCCTCGGTCCATGGGGATTCTCCAGGTAAGAATACTGGAGTGTGTAGCCATTCCCTTCTCCAGGAGATTTTTCCAACCCAAGGATTGAACCTGGGTCTCCTGCATTGGTTTCAGATTCTTTACCATCTGAGCCACTATTTCAATTTTTGGATGTTGTCTGATAGACATAGATGTTTTTTGAATTTTACACACCATGTGTTTCTCTTAACTATCTAATGTGACTATGTACAGAAATAGCTGGTTCACTAGGAAAATAAACTGTGAGAACTCAAGAAGCTTCTTTCTAAGTCTTCCAGCATTAGTGCTTTTCACTAAACCAACCATAAAGTAATGGAACTGTTTTTAATTTTTTTAATGTTTTTACATGACTGCTATCAAAGAGAATATCCTCATAGAGATCTAAAAATAATTAAGAGGCAGCCTTATCAACTCTGAATTAGAATTAGAATTAGCTACAATACGATATAAATGAAAAGGCAAGTACCCTCTAAGACTCCATTACTTGCTAGAGAGAAATTTGGTTTTATTTTATAGTAGTTTCATCTCATTGCACATTCTGAGTACCTACTGTGTGAACTGTCCAGCATGGTCTTTTTCTTGGAAAAACATAAGAAAAGTTACAGACACAAAATAAGTAAAGATACAATTTAGATCTGATGCAATACATATTAGAGAGGAATAAGTCACTGTGAAAGCCCAGAGAAGGCAGGATTTAATTTTCCTTGAGCTTACATAGTAAGGTGATATTTGATTTGGGTCTTGAAGAATGGATATGGATTTCTCAGAAGAATAATTTCTGTAAGTGGATTTTTTTACAGTAAGCATATTATTTCAAAAGTCATGTTGTGTTATGGAAGCCAGAAATGTTTCCCATGTGACTTGAGATAAGGAGAGAGAGGTGTTTGAAGTTGGATATGGAGAGAAAATTTGATGCCAGATGGGAATATCTTGCATTGGAATTCATTCAAGTGCAGAGTCAAAGAAATGTTAATGCTGGAACATAATGTAGCTACACTTTTCTTTTAAAGATAGTTTTGTCAGCACTGAAGATGATGGAGGAAAATAGATGTGAGCATATTGTTGGGAATTCTGATAGGAAATTTTTACAAGTGTTCAAATAAGAGATGATAAGATATTGACATAAATATGGTCAGTTGGTTGAAAGCAAGGGATTTGTTTTCAAGAATACACTGATAATTGTATAAATATGAGATCTTAGGGAGAAAAGTAGAGATATTGAAAAGTCTGAAAGTAATTTCCTGCCAAGCCTAGAAAAAGTTTAGTTTTGAAATGAGAACACTGAAGATATTCCTTTCAGATCACATGGAGGCACACAATATTTGTGACCATCATGATGCAAATAATAAAACAATTCAACTCTATAATCAGAGAGGATACTTTATAATCTTACACAAAAAGTCTAAGAGTAGATGTGTGCCTTCAAAATGGTTTTCTGTTTAGCTGGGAAGCAATCTGAACATTATGTGTCCCACAAAAAGAAAGGATGATAAATTTGAAACACAGCAGAATACACAGGTGATTATAAAGAATAGTGCAGAAATGTAATGTAACTGGCATGACAGCCTTTTCTTGACAGTAAATAAAGAGAAGTCACTATCATGCCGGATGTTGTAAAACAAACAAAAATTCCTCAGTAGTATAGGTGATAAACAGTGAATTTAAAATAGACTTTGAACAAGTGCTAATATATACAATTTACAACAAAGAGTGGCCAGGTGTGACACAAAGACATAATATTCTATCATACATTATAATTGGATTCAAGAAACATGATAGCAGAAATGTGTAAACAAAAGGAAAAAAAATGAATGGTCACTTAGGTCATTCCTTGGTTGTTTCTAGCTAAGGATTTCAACAATCCACATGAGAAAGAGTCAGGAAATTGAATGACTGACAATACACGTTAAAAACGTGAGGAATGAGAACTGTATACTCTCTATGAGTGCATTAATTGGCTTTAATGTGTTGATCATGGAGTTTGGAATTATGTTGTATTTTTTTTTTTTAAGTAGCACATGTTAGGGACTAAATTGTATTTCTTGAAAATTTATGTACTGAAATCCTAATCCTTAGTACCTCCAAATGTTACTGTGTTTTGCGATAAGATGTTTAAAGTGGTGATTAAGGTTAAACCAGATCATATGAGTGTTGTGCTAAGTCACCTCAATTGTGTCTGACTCTTTGCAACCCTATGGACTGTAGCCCGCCAAGCTCCTCTGTCCGTGGGATTCTCCAGGCAGGCATACTGGAGGAGGTTGCCATGCTCTTCTCCAGGGGATCTTCCTGACCCGGGGATGGAACCCACATCTCCTGTGTCTCCTGCTTCCATGCTGAGACTGAGTGAGCAAGCCTGTGCACATGTCCTTTAAGAATGGGTCTCAGTTTCCTACAAGCCTTTAATTCCCTCTTATAAGCCCCGCTGGTTCTCCTGCCAGAGTGAGGAGAGGAAGAGGGAGAAACAGAAATTTTCTTCTTTAATTCATGTAATCCTGTTTCTTTTTAACAGACTCAGCTTCTATCGGTCAAAAGAAAGACTCAGGAAGGCCTAAGTCCTTCTTCTCCTAGGAAGCGAGTGCCCTTTGACATTAGAACATAACTTGTTTGCCCCATTAGAGAAACTCCCTAGATCAGTTTATTGATGTATTTATATATATATATATAATTAGGATTGAAAGCACAGTCTTTCCTAAGGGTCACTACTGGGCTGACTGGGCATTGCTTTTATTTATTTTTAATGTGACAAGGAAGAAACTCAAGGATTTAAGACTTTATTGCTTCTGTAAGCATTCATTTACTTCCAGCGACAGATGGTTTTCTAATCCACTTCATTTAAAGTGTGGATAATTACACTGGAGGGCTTCCCTGGTGGCTCAGGAGTAAAGAACCTGCCTGCCAATGTAAGAGATGCAGGTTCGATCCATAGGTCGGAATGGCAACCCACTCCAGTATTCTGCCTGGGAAATCCCATGGACAGAGGAGCCGGGCTAAAGTCTATGGGGTCACAAAAGAGTTGGGCACAACTTAGCCACTAAACAGCAACAACAAATTACACTGGAAATATCAAGAGAAAATAAAGTTATATCTTTATCTTTTTTTTCCTTTAAAAAAAGAAAAAGGTAAATATCTTAATCTTTAAAGCAGTAAGTACTAGTGATGAAACATACACCAACCATATGATTCATATAATATATATATATAATATATATAATGTATACTTGATTTTTTCACTTCATTTATATTGAACCTCTATCATCCATAATTTTGAAAAAAAAAAAAAGGTCCTGGACTCTTCACAAAATTACAATGGTGTTCTTTCTACTCTATCTGTATGGGTGTTCAATGCATTAACTTAAATGAAAGTTAACTGTTCCTGTCATACATGTACTTATTAGTTACAGATTTTCCTTCTTAAACAAAAGTAAAAGTAATTTCAAATTTATAGAAGGATAATAAACATTTCATATAATGAAAATGTTACTTCCATAAGCATCTTAAATTTTAGTATTTTTAAAGTAATGTTTTTGATGCCTTTTAAAATATATTTGAAAATTTAGGCATTTATATTTCTCTTCTGAAATATCATATTGTTTATGTGCTTGATTACTTAGAATTGCATCCTTTAGTTAAGCAAATGCTTCCCAAACTTGATTATCCATTAAGATCAAGAAGAGAACATTAAAAATATATTTACACTCCCTAAGCCAGAACAAGGGAATCTAGACTCAGGAAGACTAAAATCCAGAATCAGAAATTTGTAAATTGCCAACAAGGTAATTCTGTTGTGCAATCAAGATTGAAAACCATTATTGTAAGAAACTCTTGTTCTCTCTTAAAATAAATTTCTCCTTTTTCCCTCAATCTACCAGTTCTACAAAATTTTCACATTTTTCAAAACTTAACATACCCCAGATACTGGCAGTTGAGACACGTAGGAAAGGCTTTTTGATATGAACTGATTATTTGTGAGCTAGGTGATTGCAAAATCATGCCCTGACTGTGCTGAAAGTAAAATCAAGTGATATTTGAAAACAGGGAATAATTGATCTAACAAATACTTTGAAATCTCTGCTATGAGTCAGGCTCCCCTTTAGTCATTGGAGATAAATCAATAAAACAAAACAGACCAAAAATCCTTCTCCCTTAAAGGAAGACATGCTCCTGGGATACCTCCTAGAGTGGATTTCCTCAGAAGCACACTCTGAGTAAAGTCGTTTATTTGGGAGATCATTTTAGGAGGTATTTGTAGGAGAACGGGGGAGTGAGGCAGGGAATATATGGAAGTCTGGTGTGGGGTAGGGTACCATCGAAGGCACCTGAGGTGGGCTCCAAGGGGAAATTCTGGGAGATGGTGTAGAATGTTGATCTGTGTTATCCCACACACAGATGCTGGAGGTTTTATTCTTGCCTGGAAAATCCCATGGACAGAAGAGCCTGCTGGGTACAGTCCATGGGGTCACAAAAGAGTTGGATATTACTGAGTTACTGAGCACACACACACACGCACACATACACACACATATGCTACAAACTCCCATAACTGCTGGCCATGTGGGGTTGAAAGGAAATCCTCAGGAAAGAGCTGCAGGTGCTATTTCATCCAGTAGGATGCAGTAGGCTTGGACAGGAATGGGGAGAGCTGAGACACTGTGGGCAAGGCTGTTACACCATCTATTATAGTGGGATACAAACAAAAATAAAAGCAGAATGTTTGGTACATTTGTATTGTGATAAGGATAAGGGCTATGGGGAAATGTAAAGCATGGCATAGCAATGGGGGGGGGGTGTATGTATGGAGAAGGCTGAATATGTAAAAGGGCAGCAAAGGGGACCTTAGTGTGAAGGTGGTATTTGGTCATACCTGACGGAGGTAAGGGAGCAGGTCGTGGGGGCAGGACTTCAAGTTATGTGATGCTCATGGGTAAAGACTATAATGTCAAGGCCCTGAGGTTAATTTTGGACACTGTATGTTGGATTAACATCCATGTATTGTATGTACATGCTGTCTTGATGATTCTACTATATATCCAATTTGGGAATCAGTTGCCTGGTTAGGAGATAGGACACAATGTAAGTAAATATTCGTAACTATTGTGTGGCAGTTGCTTTGAAGATTATGAGCTGAGATCAGAAGGCTAGAGACTTATCAGGTATGCCTTCAGCAATGTAAGGCTTTATGGCATAAATGATTCTACAACATAAATGAATGGGACAAAAACCCCTGAAGGGCTCTGGACCAAGATGGTCTGATTCACACTGATACAGAATCACCATGACTGTGCTGAGGAAAATTAAAAGAAGAAACTGTAGGAAAAGGGAGCCCAACCTAGATGATTAAATAATACAAGAGACACATAACAGTGACAAGGATCAGAGAAGAATCAGGAAAGGTGAAAAAGAGAATCACATTCTGGATATATTCTGAAAATACAGTTTTGCTTTTGCTGATGAACTGAATATAAATTGTGAAATAAAGAGATGAGTAATAGAGGTGAGGGTTAGTTTGAAGAATTTGACTTGAGAAACCAGAAAGATGACTTGTGGAAACTAGGAAGATGTTAAGGTGGAAAACAGATACAAGAAAAAGTGGCTTTAGTAGGTAGCGATCAGAGCAAAAAAAGGAAAAACATTTGGATGTACAGAAGGTCTAAAGAGATGTTTCTCCAAGGAAGACTTATGGATGGCCAAAAGGTACATGAAAAGATGCTCAGCATCACTATTAGAGAAATGTGAATCAAAACTACAATGAAGTATCACCTCACACTTGTCAGAATGGCCATCATCAAAAACCTACAAATGATAAATGCTGGAGAGGATGCAGAGAAAAAGTACCCTCCTACATTATTGGTGGGAATGTAAATTGGTACAACCACTATGGAGAGAGACATCTAGGTTCCTTAAAAAACTAAAAATAGAGCTACCATATGATCCAGCAATCCCACTCCTGGGCATATGGTCAGAGAAAATCATAATTTGAAAAGATACACACACCCCAATGTTCATTGTAGCACAGTTTAAACAGCCAAGACGTGGAAGCAACCTAAATGTCCAGGGACAGATGAATGGATGAAGAATGAATATACACATGGAATATTACTCAGCCATAAAAAGGATGAAATAATGCCATTGGCAACAACATGGATGGGCCTAGAGATGATCATACTAAGTATGTCAGAGAGAGAAAAACAAATATCATATGATATCACTTATATGTGGAATCTAAAAAAAATGATACAGTTAAACTTATATACAAAACAGAAAGAGACTCACAGACGTAGAAAACAAAACTACGGTTAGCAAAGGGGAAAGGAAGGAAGGATAAATATGGAATGTTGGATTAACAGATCCACACTATTACATATAAAATAGATAAACAACAATGACGTATTGCATAGAACAGGGAACTACACACAATGTTTTTAAACAATTTATAAGGGATAAGAATCTGAAAAAGTAGGTATATATATGTACATATAATTGAATCACTGCTGCAAACCCGAAACTACCACAGCATTGTAAATCAACTATACTTCAATTGCAAAATAGCTGTTTCACAATTGTTAATTTGCATGTTAACATGTTAATTTGGCATACCAGTTAAAATCCAAGTAGATTCCTCAGTTGCATGTACAAATATAGACTATGGGGAGAAAGCTGGAGTGGGAATCATCAGTAGAGATATGATATTTAAACTCATAAGACCAGATAAGATCACCAAGGGAATGTATGCAAATAGAGAATAAATCCCATTTAAGGTTTAAATCTTGGAAACACAGTGATTTCAGGCTGGAGAGACTAGGAGAAGTTGGTGAGAAGACTGAGACGGAGGGCAGCGAGGCAGGGGGAAAAACAGGATGATTCAGTGGTTTGGAAGCAAAGTGAAGAAAACATTTCAAAAAAGTGAGGGGTACAACCAAATAAAAAGTTTCCGATAGGTTAGCAAGATTAAAGTGTACAAAATCACTATTATTGTGGGCACACGATGGGCTTCTCTGATGGCTCAGCAATAAAGAATCCACCTGCAATGCGAGAGCCACAGGAGGCACAGGTTCGATCCCTGGGTTGGAAGATCCCTTGGAGGAGGGCACAGCAACCCACTCCAGTGTTCTTGCCTGGAGAATCCCGTGGACAGAGGAAGCTGGTGGGCTACAGTCCACGGGGTCAGAAAGAGCTGGACACAGCTGAGCACGGCACAGCAAGTCTGTTAGTAGAAAACTGTGCTAAATGTACTAAAATGGTGAAATATATGGTTCAGTCTAAATAAGATGAATACAGAGAGCTAGCCATTAGAAAATATGGAGCTTGAAAGAAAAATATGGAGCTTGATAAGAGCAGTTTTGATGGAGGAATGGGAGATAAAGATTTATTTAAATGAATTTAAGAGGGAATGAGAAGAAAGAATTGAAAAGAATGAAGAAAGACAAATAAAAAAATTGGGTCTTGGACTGGGATGTACAAGTCACAAACTCATTAAAGAATAAATGCTTGAATGTCCATGTGCTTTCCCCTGGCACAAGTTGATGAATAGATTTTTTTTTTTTCACTTTTGAGGTTAGTTTATTTGAGCTTAAAATACAGCTTATAAAATTTATGTGTGGATACATTTATCTCCTGGATGGAACAATTTGAGAAAATTCTAGTTGTTTTATTTATTTTACCAAACACTAGACAGACTACTTTTACTGGATATTAAGGTGGAAACAACAGCAATCAGGTGAGTTTTGAGAAGAGTTAAAATCATAAAAGGATAAACCCCTTTCCCCAAGGATTCCCTTCAGTGACATTATTTTGATGTCTATTATCATCAAGCCCTAAATATGTTACTTGTTTCAAAAACTGTGGTACAGTGCTATTCATTAGCCTGCTCAAAAAAAAAAAAAAAAAAAAAAGAGAACTTTTGAAGCCATGATACATCTTAATGAAACAGGTGATCTTCTCATTTTCAGAATGTGTACCTTCTGAAGCACAAAAGATTGATGATCAATACAAATCACCCAGATCCAAAACTGGGGTAAAGAGCACAGTTTTCAAAATCCTGGGTGTCAGGCCCAGCAGAGCTCTGCCTGTTCTAATAACCACCCACAACTGAGCTTTGGTATTTCCATTCCTGTGCTTTCTCCATATTGGTTTTTTCCATTTTTCCATCTGTTCATTTTCTGTTGTTGTTTTAATAGAAGCATATATTTAAAGAAAGATGAAGAAAGAAAAAAAAGGGGTTTCTAGTCTTCAAGTATTTTATGTCAAATGAGAAAATATCTGCTTTGAACAATTACAATGTCACATTCTGACACTGTCAAAACAATTCAGCCTGGTATAAGAGGTTCTTAATTTTCTCTCTTCCTGTTTATTTGTAGTGTCAACAAATCAAAAGGTGACAGTATTCTAAACCAAATTTGAATACTTACAATTATGCATTATCTTTTTTTTTTTACTGTATATTATCCCTTATAAATAATAAGTAACTAATAGGGATATGGCACTTTGATTTTGCTCAAAAGGAAAGCTTTCTTATGACAATAAACATATTCTTGAAGTGCAAATTAGAATTAAAAAAAAAAACAACCTAGTATTCTCTTGTCTTCCCTATTGATACGCAATAGAATCAAATAAATTTAATTGGAATCAAAGATTTTAGGACAGTCAGGGACCTTAGAGGTGGTCTAGATAAATGCTCTCACTCTACAGATTAGAAAAATGAGGCTTGAGAATCATTAAGAGACTTGTCAAGACCAGGCAGAATATTACTGGTGAGAGTGGTTGGAAAACTCTGATTGGCTCTTCACTAGCCCAGGGGCCCTTTCTTTATGAAATGCTGCCTTTCAGAGTTATGAAGGTAAGAGGCCAGCACCCCAGCATCTCTCTGACTAGTAAGTTAACACTTACAGTACATTAGAGATATAAAGTAACCTAATCTGTTGTGCATTGCAAGTAGATAGAAACCTCCTGTGAACACCTGGGAAGGCGAATGGGTGAAAAAAGCAATTATCCTTGTTGCTTCAAAAGAGAGAAGAAAGAATGAAATTGACCTTATTTATCTATTTAAAAGGTGCAGACAGAAACTGCGATAAGAAGCATCTTAACGCCACTGTTCAACCAAGAGCTAACGCTTGTATCGTTTTCGAAAAATGTAATCGTTATTTGTTGTGGATGACTTTTGCCTCCTGTGACATTTCTCACACTGTAGTCAATAAATAAAAGTTGTGCTGACAGAAAGCTTATGTTGTAAATCATGTAATTTACAAGACAGTAAACTATGTCATGATACTACATCCAGTACTTATCTAAGAGCCTCAGCAACACATAAATCATACCACGCTTTGATGCAATCACAGTCTTGTTTCATGCTATGCTTTTCAATTGCAGTGAGCATTCATGATTGCTCTTGTAATAAGTACCATTTTTCTCCTCCATTTCTCTCCTTGCTCAAAGAAACGGTATCTGGAAAGTGCTAAAAATTTGAAACCTCCAGGAAATTGTCCTGAAACTGGAAACCAGCAGGAAATTGACCTGAATACACTACAGGCAATATTCAGAGCATTGTTTAAAACATATTCCTTTATAATAGCCTTTAAATTTTTTTCATATGCAATAGCACTCATGTTCAAGCTACTGAACTCCGTACATAGAAGGTGACCTGTAGCGCAGTAGCATCATAAGTTATAGTACAAGGAGGCTTGCACTTTTTATGAGAGGAGGAGTTTACTCTGACTGCATGTTCAGGATCATTGCTGAATATCACAGTTGCCATTAAAAACTTGCTAAGTGTCTGGGATGAAACATTTGTGCTGAAATCTTGATCCCTTAAAAAAATCATTGAGAGATGTTTTTCAGGAAAGTTACTGTTTCATCTGTTATTTCCAACTGGACTGTACTGAGCTTTTTGCATTGATTATATTTTGTTTTTCCAACAGGTGTCTTCAACACTGCTCCTAAGTACAATGGTCTCCCGTAGAGATGCTGAAACTGTTGTTTGCAGTTTGAAATATTCTCACATAAATACAGAGAAAGATGATAAACATAAGTCCTTTAGAAAATGTAACACATCACCCTTATTTTATCTGATTCCGAAGTTAAATTGTTAAGCTCCTGTGTAACCTTTACTTTAAAACTTTACATTTTATAGTCAGCTGAACTCACGGGCTTGTTCTTTCTGTCTCATCTTCAGGTTGCCTTTCTCCAGATGCAATCTTCTGCTCAGTCTTACGCAGCACACCTTAATCACGCGTTTTGCTCTTTTATGTGGCTTTTCTTTGCGTCTGCAGTCTGCTGCCTGCCCTGCTTCTCTTTACAACACCTAAGGGTGCATATGACTTTGAGCAATAACTCCCAATGAACTTCCATCCTTAGATGCTATATGAGTGGAAGGAAATATACACATACCGAGAACAGGAAGGAAATCATATATCTACCTGAGGTATAAAAGAAAGGCATGTTTTATATACCCATTTCCACATCCCTATAGTCATTTCTACATTCTAGAAATGCATATGTTCACAGTGCATGAGCTAAACAAAGAATATGAAAATCAGTGCTTTCCCTCTAGCCCTCTATGCTTTCAACTGAAATAAAAAATTAAAAAGTGACTCTAAATAGCTTTTGTTTTCTGACTCTCCCTAGGATATCAGTCATATTTTGTAGTGCGTATGATGCCAGTATTTTGAAAATTAGTCTCCAAGTAATTTCAGGGTTTTTCTATGCAATAATTTTCATAGTTTTAAATGTTAAACTTATAAAACTTTTACAGAATAAAGTGCAGAGGAAAAAAAAATCATGTGTCATTTCAAATCATTTTCACTGTTGCTTTTATATATTACTGGAGATATATATATATTTAATAAAATAGTGAGAATATTGTACACATTTTTTTCCCATTACAGTATATCATAAGTTCTTTCCTATGTTATAAAATAGTCTTCCATAATTTTCAGGATGTTTTCAATTTTTTACTGCTGTACATAATGTTATGTTAACAGTTTTGTGCTTCAAGAATGTTCTATGCTTATGTATCTGTTTAGAACAATTTCCTCAAGTCCTTTGGCAAATTATAAAGCTAAAATGTTTTTGTTATAAAATCTATCAATTTCTCCTTTGTGATTGTGCCTTTGCTTTTATTGCATTCTGATAAAAAAATACAAAGACATGGAGAAAATATAAAATGGTTAATAGCTACCAAAAGCTCTCTTCTTCCAAAGAGTAATGTCCCGTGCAATTCAACACCTTGTTAACTACTTGAACTAAAGGTACTGGGAATTCAAGAAACTATATTGAAATAATACCAGATGGTCACCAAAGTACACTGTAATGTGAGAGGGCTCTATGAGTGGCAGAAATTTGAGGGTTCTTTGAACACCTAGATGAATAAAGAAGTTAATTTTGAACCCAGAGTAATTACTCTGCAGCACAGAGAAGTCCATGAATCTTGTTGCCAAACAGGGTAAAGAGAAATGAGAAATGAGAAAGAAGAAACTGCTTTTATTAGGACCATGGATAAACGGCCTGCAGTTGTGAAGGTGTGAGAAGAAAAATTAAGGAAAAAAAGTAAGACGTGAGAAGTTGAAACATGTCCAAGACGGAGACAGAAACACCTCTTAAAGGAGTCAGACGAATCTCAAGGACAGAAAATATGTACTCTGGGGGTTCATCCGTAGAAGACCTTTGGGCCAATTTAGGTCCTCCTAAGTTAGGTAAACTTCTGAGAGGGAGTGGACTCCTAGCTACCTTGCTCTTGTTGTTTAGTCACTAAGTCACGTCCAGCTCTTTGTGACCCCATGGACTGCAGCACACCAGGCTTCCCTGTCCTTCACTATCTCCAAGAGTTTGCTCACACTTGAGTTGGTGACACTATCCAACCATTTAATTCTATATTGTCTTCTTTTCCTCCTGCCCTCAATCTTTCCCAGTATCAGGGTCTTTTCCAGTGGGTCAGCTCTTCACATCAGGTGGCCAAAGTATTGGAGTTTCAGCTTCAGCATCAGTCCTTCCAGTGAATATTCAGGGTTGATTTCCTTTAGGATTGATGGGTTTGACTTCCTTGCAGTTCAAAAGACTCTCAAGAGTCTTCTCCAGAACCACAATTCAAATACATCATTCATCAGTGCTCAGTCTTCTTTATGGTCCAACTCTCACATCCATACATGACCACTGAAAAAACCATAGCTTTGACTACATGGACCTTTGTTGGCAAAGTGATGTCTCTGCTTTTTAATATGCTGTCTAGGTTGGTCATAAGTTTCCTTTCAAGGAGCAAGCACTTTTTTTTTTTTTTAAATTTCCTGGTTGCAGCCACTGTCTGTGGTGATTTGGGAGCCCCCCAAAATAAAATCTGTCATTATTTCCACTTTTCACCCTTCTATATTCCATAAAGTGATGGGACCAGATGCCAAGATCTTAGTTTTTTGAATGTTGTATTTTAAACCAGCTTTTTCACTCTCCTCTTTCACTCTTAACAAGAAAATCTTTAGTTTGTCTTCACTTTCTGCCATTAGAGTGCTATCATCTGCATATCTGAAGTTGTTGATATTTTTCCTGGCAATCTTGATTCTAGCTTGTAATTCATCCAACCCAGCGTTTCTCATGATGTATTCTGCATATAAGTTAAATAAGCAGAGTGACAATATACAGCCTTGACGTACTCCTTTCCCAATTTTGAATCAGTCTGTGTTCCAGGTCTGGTTCTAACTGTTGTTTCTTGACCTGCATACAGGTTTCTCTGGAGACAGGTAAGGTGGCCTGGTATTCCCATCTCTTTAATAATTTTTCACAGCTTGTTGTGATCTACATAGTCAAAGGATTTAGTGTTGTCAATGAAGCAGATATAAATGTTTTTTTCTGGAATTCCCTTATTTTTTCTATGATCCAACAAATGTTGGCAATTTGATCTCTGGTTCCTCTGCCTTTTCTAAACCCAGCTTATACATATGGAAGTTCTTGGTTCACATACTGCTGAAGCCTAGCTTGAAGGATTTTGAGGATAAACTTACTAGCATGCAAAATTGCTGATGACCTAAAAGAAGCAGAAGAGATTAAAAAGAGGTGACAAGAATACACAGAACTATACAAAAAAATGTTTTAATGACCAAGATAATCAGAATGGTGTGGTCATTCACCTAGAACCAGACATCCTGGAGTGTGAAGTCAAGTGGGTCATAGGAAGCATTACTACAAACAAGGCTAGTGGAAATGATGGAATTCCAGGTGGCCTATTTTAAAACTCTAAAAGGTGATGCTGCTAAAATGTTGCACTCAATATCTCAGCAAATTTGGAAAATCAGCTGTGGCCACAGGACTGCAAATTTCAGTTTTCATTCCAGTCCCAAAGAAGGTTAATGCCAGAGACTATTCACACTACCTTTATATCATAAGAAACTAGAAAAATAAGAGCCAAATAACCAAGAGTTAGTAGAAGAAAGAAATAATAATTAGAGCAGAAATAAAGTGGATAAAAGGAAAAAAATAGAGAAAATAAATGGAAACAAAAACTGGTTTATTGAGATCAACAACCTTGGCAAGTACTTAGATAGATCAGACTAAAAAGATAAAATGAAAATAACTAAAATAAAAAATCATACTGATGACATCACTAATGACCTTAAAGAGATAAAAGGATTATAAGAGACTACTATGAGCAGTTTTTGCCAGAAAAATTAATTTACCGAGAAGGAGCTGATTCCTTGAAACACACATCACATAAACAAACTCAAGAAGAAATATGACATTTCAGATGACCTATAAAGAAGAAACATTTAAGGAGTAGTTAAGGATCTCCCAACAAAGAAAAGGCCTGGAACAGATTATCACTGCCGAATTCCATTAACATTTAAGGAATTAATAGCAACCCTTCTCAGGCTTTTCAAAAATAATTCAGGGGGAGCAAACATTCCCTATCTCATTCTATGAATCTATCATTACTCTGATATCAAAGCCAGGTAATGACATCACAAGAAAATAAAATCATATTCCAATAGCCCATGTGACTATAGATACAAAAAATAAACAGAATTTAGCAAATTTAATCTAGCAGCATATAAGAAAGACTATTCACTATGTCCACTTGAGATTTATTCTAGGAATGCAAGAGTGGATCACATAAGAAAATCAAGGTAAAACAGCAAAATATTGGAATGATGAAAAACACCATGATAAGTTTGATTCAGGAAAAAAATTTGAAAAGCTCAATACTTTTTATGACAAAAACTCTGAAACAACTAGAAAGAGTGAAAATTTTACCTTTTGCCATGTAATGTAAAGTGAAAGTCAAAGTGTTGATTGCTCATGTCTGACTCTTTGCAACCCCTTGGACTGTAGCCCTCCAGGCTCCTCTGTCCTTGGAATTCTCCAGGCAAGAATACTGGAGTGGGTAGCCATTCCCTTCTCCAAGCGATATTCCCAACGCTGGGATCAGACCTGGGTCTCCTGCATTGCAGGAGGATTCGCTACCTTCTGAGCCACCAGGGAAGTCTGCCATATAATGTAACCAGTATAGAAAAAAAAAAAAAAATCCAGGATACATTACTAATTCAAAAAAAAAAAGGAATCTCAAAGCACTTTTTATGTTATATTACTCTTAGTATAGGAAAGGGTGAAATATAAAACACATGTGGCAGGTATTCATATTTGTTTATATTGGAATAAAGAAACATTGGAAGAATACCAAAAAAAAAAATACAAAAATGTACTTCCCTCGTAAAGAGCAAGGGGGAGATGGAGTGGAAGTAAAACAAAAGAGGGAGTAGCATTCTTCACTACGTCTTATTTTACACACTTTTTAAATAATCTAAGCATATTACCTATTAAAAAACTTTAAATACAAATTAAATGTCATTTTTATCATATTAAATATATATACTTGATTTTGTTTGAGGCTCTACATATTATATGAACCTATGTGTGCCAGTGTTTTAATATCCATGGTAATTAAAACATTCCCTAGTATTTGATTCTGCACATGAGTCAACCAGCTCAAACCTTGCCTCTTATTTTGGTGCAATAAAGAATTCCTCTTGAGTCTTCTCTAAGTGTCATATAAATTTCGAAACTTGCAAATCCAAAGACGCTCACAAATATGAAAGCAACAAACAACTCAATTAACTAATTTTATAATAAATACATGTTCAAAAGAGGCAGCTATTTTGCCTAGTGGCAGGAATGGATTGATCCCAAGAGACTCATTAGTTGAGTGACAAGAATTTTCCAGTTGGAGTAAGGCAAGTCAGAACAGTACTATAGTGATGGCATCCAGGTGTGAAAGAGCCCCACTTGAGCTCAGAGAAGGCAGAGACAGTCCTCTCTGCTTGGGAAACAAGGCACGTGTTTGGGTCGGCATCTGCAAAATATGCAAGGAGAGATATGGGACTGACTGACTGACTGGAGCCTGACTTGGAAGATTTTTCATGATGTGTGTGTGCGTGTTCAGTCACTTCAGTCATGTCTGACTCTTTGTGACCCTCTGGACTGTAGCCCGCCAGGCTCCTTTGTTCATGTGATTCTCCAGGCAAGAATACTGGAGCAGGTTGCCATGCTCTCCTCTGGAGGATCTTCCCTACTCAGGGATTGAACCCAAGTCTTTTACATGTCCTACACTAGCAGGCAGGTTCTTTACCCCTAGTGCCACCTGGAAGCCCAAGACTTTTCATACCATGCAGATATTTCATAACAATATTAAAAAACAAAAAGACAAAACAAGCAAGTTACCCAGAGTCTCAGTTTACACTGAGAAGCAGCATCTCTATTTGAATCTGAGAACCAATTGTGTCCCTAAGGAAAGTACACATGCTCTCCCCCTAGAGCTTTGATCATTAATCTCTGCTGTTCAGTCGCTCAGTCACATCTGATTCTTTGCGACCCCCTGTCCTTCAGCATCTGCCATGTCCTTCACCATCTTCACCATGGTAGTCTCTAGGACTGGGATATCTTTATTCTATTCCTGCCCTTCTCTTCCTCTCTATCTCTCATTATTTTTCACTATGCCCAGTTACATAGGGCTGGGATAAAATGTTGCCTCCTCTGTGAACCCTTTTCTGACTTCCATGCAGTTAAAATCTCTTTGGTTCTCACAGTATTCTATACAGTTCTCTGCTTTCTGACATATCACACTGAATCATGACCTACTTACTGCTTTTCTTTCTAGAATTTCAAGGTCTTGACAGAGAGGGTTAGGTTTTCATCACCTGTATTTTGGTGCCTAGCATGGCCTCTGACATTTGGGAGATACTCTATAAGTTTTACTTGAAAATTAATGAATTAATATCCTCAGTTAGTTGATTCATTGTTCAAGACAATTAGCCAGGGACTGTTCAGTCAACCTGCACATAATATTAATAAGGAAGTAATATTGGGCTTCCCTTGTGGCTCAGTTGGTAAAGAATCCACCTGCAATGCAGGAGACTAGGGTTCACTCACTGGGTTGGGAAGATCCTCTGAGAAGGAAATGATAACCCACTCCAGTATTCTTTCCTGGTAAATCCCAGGGACAGAGGAACCGGGCAGGCTACAGTCCATGGAGTCACAAGAGTTGGACTCGACTTAACGACTAAACCACCACCACTGTTACTACTAACACAAACCGTTGACTATTTCCCTTTCATTTAACTTCCTCTGAAACAGCTACAACCTTCTGTGATCTAGATATATGCCAACTCTCTCTGCATATCATTTGTTTATATGTATTCAATAAAATATTATTTTCCAGGAATCATTTCCTGGGCATGATTCATAATATAAGCACTGCTTGGTCTGCAACTTCTAAAACAAATGGTTCAGGATATGGGCAAACTTTTTGTGTCAAGGTTCCAACTGAAGCAAGGGTGGTGAGCCCACTACAACCTAGCACAACTGAGACAGACTGCTTCTGAGCAGAAGTGGGCTGAGAAGAGGCACTAGCCAGCCAAGTTTATGCAGCAACACCGAAGATCAGCAAACCGACACCCAAGGAGCAGGCAGACTTTGTGTGAGCAGCTGTCCTGGCCAAGGATCTATTGTGACTTTCTCTCCTAGTCGTCACTGCCTTAGGGTTGCTGTTTTTCGAGAGCCATTACTGCTTCCAGTGTATGTCACTTCTGCAGATTTTGTATACCAGAAAAATATTTGAGTTATAATTATTTTCTTAGAGTTGATAGCCCACACGATAATGTTGCAGTAGATATGGCTAGATATAGGAGATACAAAGGACAGAACTCTAGAAGGTTTTGAACTCAAGCTCAGGAAGTAAGCCTGAGCCGTTTGCCAGTTGAGGGTAAGTATTAGGATGTGATGGAAGGATTTTAAGCAGGGAGAGATGATGTCATCAGGTTTGTGCTTTAGAAAATTGATCTGAAAGCTTACACAGGCAGTATCAGATGGCATAGAATTAAAGGCAGAACATCTGCTTGCAGACTGTTAAACCAGTCCAGATGGAGGCAAAGAAAGCTTCAGTTAGGACTGTGGAAGGTAGACTGATATTTTTGATGGCCCACTGGAACTTCTCTCCAATATCTGTAAAGCAAACCATAAACTTAAATCTGTCCCTAAATAACAAAGAAAACAATGAATTTAATTTTTCCTCTTCTAACACTAAGTAATTCTGCAGCCACAGATATATTTTATGACTTTGTAAGCTGTAGTTTCCTCATCTCAGCAAATGAAGCAGTTGCATCTCCAAAGCTTCTATTTTTGGTTATATTCCCATCATACTTTTGGTTATATCCCCATCTTACTTCAAATATCTGAAGTTGTCAGATATCTTGTAAGTATCTTGCTTCTTAAGGAAAATATAAGAACTCTTAGTTTGACTATAATGGAAATAAAGGAACATTTGTATTTAAATTTCCCATTCTAATTGTCCTTATCAGATAATTTCTAGATTCAGATATTTTTTTACTTAATTCTAGTAAAATCAATGTTTCCTGGTTTGGGGATATTAGAAAATGTTCGTCATAAGAAATGTTGAACTGGGGCTTGAAATTTTGGAAAACATCCCAGTATGAAGAAGTCACAAAATCATTCCTGTGACTAAAGTGCATGAGACTGGTTAGCATCAATGCAATGGCAGGGAAGATCAACCAGCTGATGCATTTCTAATCTGATTTCAATGACTTTTGAGTTGAAAGCCCCAAGTTTTCCTTTGACTCTGCTTGAATGCAACTCAAGTGGGCTGAGAGGTTTTGCAATATAAAGGCAAGTACCCAAAAAGTTGAGGTGCATTTAAGAATCACTTAGCCTAAGCTATTTTTGATTGAGTGCAATAGCTAGAAGATGAGATTTCACAAGCCAATTTCTCTTCGCCATTATCTAGTGAAGTAATGTATACTTCTATTTTCTCAACTTGTAGAAGGAAATAGCAACCCACTCCAGTATTCTTGCCTGGAAAATCCCATGGACAGAGGAGGCTGGTGGGCTACAGTCCCTGGGGTCGGACATGACTTAACAACTAAACAACAGGTAGATGGGGCAAATGAATGAGCCCTTTCCAGCTGAGAACACAGGGCCTCGGTAGATGGAGTGACATGTAGCTCATATGGCTTGGCAGTGGAGGGACCAGGGTGGAGCCACAGATTCCAAATCTATTTCACTCCAGACCATTATGGATTTTCCCCTGGGGTGGGGTCTACAGGTCCCCTTTCCTGGAGAATGGATACCTAAAGGAAATTTAATTTCTGTTAGCAAGGAAGGGGACAGATGGTGATGAGCTGGCAGCCGACAGATGCCCATCACACATTCAGCCATCCCTGTACCCAGAGACCGGTTGTTTCCAGTTTTTCGGTCATGCACACAACACTGCAATCAATAGCCTTGTGTGCATACTATCAACACTTTCGTTTCTGGAGCTTAGATTTCCCAGAGTGGGAATGCTGGCACCAAGGGCTTGTGCATTTTAACATTTTAAGCTTTAATTTGTACTGCCTGTTTCTTGCCAAAAGGGCCGTGGCGTCCACCTTCCCCATCTCCCAACACCCTCTGCAGCCTCCAGCCTATTTTCTTTCCACTGTCCTCTGCCATCACCCCTTTGGGAAGAATTTGCTGATTGCCAAACAGACATACTTAGAGTGGCCCAGTGAGTCAGGATTAGTCCATTGCCTTCAGACACTGGACTCCTAAGGGACATCTGTTCTTAAAAGACAAATGATACTGCTCTCAGACTAACAAGTTTCACCAGAGCTGCAACCGCCAGGATCTCTGGATTTTTCTCTTTTTTTCTGACTCTTGATCTGCTCCATGGGTGGTTCCTTCTCTTCGTTTACTGGTGCACACACTCTAATGTGCCTTATCCTGACTCCACGCAGTCACTGATCCTCAGCCACTTCTGAAAACATCCTCCCTATTTCTTGCATTCACCCTTAACTGTCTTAGAAGGTTTTTGTTTTCTTTTTGTTTTGTGTTTGGTTTTTACCTTTGACCCATTCAAAGGTAAACTGTGTCACACTGGTTACCTGTCTGGCTGAGAACAGCTGCTTTGTAAGTTACTATTTACAAAGCAAATAGTAGTTGCTTTAATGTTGGAGGAATTCAGCTTGAGAGAGAAGGTAGAAGTTTAGACATGAATCCAATTCAAAGTTTTTCTTGCAGTGGTCGAGGGTCTTTTCCAGAGTGATGATATAGCTTCTGCAGGTCATTGTGCCATTGTTCCACACAGCAGGGAAAATGATGACTGCCTGGTAAACCACAAGCCAGTCAAGATCTCAACAGTGCTCAGGTATCCTTTGCCTCAGCACCAAAGTCTGCATTTGTATGCTTACTAACTGAAGTTTTTCTTTTCTTTTCTTTTTTTTCAATCACTGGCTATCTTGTTCCAGGGATCAGTTTTTAGATACATAAAATGTAGCATTTCCTGGATCACATAAAGAATCTGAGATTCAGAAATTTCTGATAATATTTGCAATGCTGTTTATTCCAATCATCAATTTTGTTTTTAAATGGATGTAAGTGCATCAACCCTTGGAAATCTGTGTCTGAATCAACATTACAATGTCATCAACAATTTACAGTCTAATAATCCAAGTATAATAGAAATATTTTTTTCTGAATATGCATACTTATGTCTTTCATTCAAATTTCCTTCTTTTTAGCTATTGCACTTTTGGAGCTTACTTCATGAACTTGGGTATCTTAAATGTTATACACAAATCAGGTTTTTATAATTTAAATAGCTTCAACATATCCTTAGGAGTTTCCCTGGTGGCTCAGTGGTAAAGAATCAGTCTGCCAAGGCAAGGGAGGTGGATTTGTTCCTGGGGCCAAGAAGATCCCCTGGAGGAGGAAATGGCAACCCACTTCAGTATTCTTGCTTGGGAAATCTCAAAGACAGAAAAGCCTGGCAAGCTATAGTCCATGCAGTCAGAAAGAGTCAGGCACAACTTAGTGAATAAACAGTAGCACCAACATTTTCTAAACTAATTAACACAGATGAATGATCTTTAGGAGATTACTGTTTATATCACACACTAAGAAATTAAGTTGATAAAACCATCTCAGACAGTAATGAATCTGCCTGCAATGTTGGAGACTGAGTTTAATCCCTGTGGAGGGAAGATCCCTTGGAGAAGGGAATGGCAACCCACTCCAGTATTCTTGCCTGGGAAATGCCATGTACAGAGGAGCCTGGAGGGCTACAACCCATGGGGTCACAAAGAGTCAGTCCCAACTGAGAGGCTAATGCTTTCACTTTCAAGAAAAATTTCAGAAGGTAACTCTTCTTTTCTCCTATAGGGTATTACAAAAAGTCTCTCAATTATGGTCTGGTGGGACACTAGTTTTTGTGAGAGAACTAAGTAGTTTTGCTATACCAATTTAATAACCATCATATCCTTATTTACCAAATAATAACTTGTTAAAAGTTCAGTGACACTCTGTTCCCAATAACATATTTTTGTTAATCATTTGTTATGTGCTACTGCTTATCTACATTAGAATCTACCTTATGAAGTTATTAGATTAAGCCCAACTATGTATTCCATATGCTCCCCTGGTGGCTCAGTGGTAAAGAATCTGCCTTCATTGCAGGAGACCTGAATTCGATCCCTGGGCCAGGAAATCCCCTGGAGAAGTAAATGGCAACCCACCCCAGTATTCTTGGCTGGAGAATTCCAAGGACAGTGGAGCCTGGTGGGCTACAGTCCATGGGGTCAAAAAGTTGGACATGACTGAGCAACTCACCCTTTCACTTTCATGTACTCTCTTATTTGAGAGTTAAATTAGGTTTAAGTTTAAAATATGTTATTTATAATATAATGGTACAGTGTTTATTGGTACATAATAGTGGTACATGATTCATAATATAATGGTACACATAATATTCAGTTCAGTTCAGTCACTCAGTCTTATCTGATTCTTTGTGATCCCATGGACTGCAGCAAGCCAGGCCTCCCTGTCCTTTATGGACTCCCAGAGCTTACCCAAACTCATGTCCATCAAGTCGGTGATGCCATCCAACCATCTCATCCTCTATTGTCCCCTTCTCCTGCCTTCAACCTTCCTCAGCATCATGATCTTTTCAAATGAGTCAGTCCTTCACATCAGGTGCCAAAATACTGGAGTTTCAATGATACATTATTTCTCTAGGTACTCTGCTACCTGAACAAATCTGGAAATCACTATATTTCAGAAATGAAGAAAAAATGGAAACAACAAAATAATGGCACTAATAAATAATAACAAAAGTAAGCAGTAATTCGGTTGTCATTTGACCACACTTCCTTGCCAGTAGCTACCCATTTGAGGAAGCTCATGTGGAGAAACTGAATGCGGCAGCACAGAACCTGAGTATCCCGGGATCCTTAGAGCAATGCCATCACCACCTCACGGCCATATTCTGATACAGCTGTTAAGCTGTCCAGACATTAAACAGCTGTTTGAAATTACTAAAATGAGTGTCTGAGGAGAAAGTAACATCAGTGTAATCAGAAAACAGAACTAGAATTCAGGAAGTACTGATCCTAACTGGCTTTATCTCCCCCGACAGTGGGCATGTACCTTAATCTGCCTGAGTCTCCATCTTCTCATCTGCAAGTAGAGAGATAAGAGCTGTGTGGATCACGTGAATAATAAATGATACTTTCCAATCCCTATTAACTAATCTTTGTATATTCAATTTTTCTTCAATCTTTTCTCCAGGTATTGCTTGGATTTAACTTTACAAAACATTCATCTGCTCACCAAACTTTCACACTGGAAAAGGATTTAGTATATTTCCATTATATAGAAGAATATACGAAAAGTTCAAATTCTAACATTTGAGGCTATCTTCCATTTTGTCTCAAGTGGTTCTTTAAGCTTTATTTATTTTTTATTCTTTAAGCTATAAAATGTCTCAGACTTTCCCACAAAAAAGGAAACTATTTATTATTTTATGAATAAATTGAACTTAACTTACTGCTGTGCTTCTATATGGACTTTTCCCTCCGCCAGGAATGTTCTTTATCAACTGCTGAAATCCTGCAAGATCTATCAGATATTGCTCGGATTTTGATTAAGATCTATCAGATCTTGATCTATCAAGATCTATCAGGTTTGTTACACCTTCCCCAATAAATTCACCTGAGACTCAACACTCTTTCTTCAGTCACATATTTTACTTTTGCCCAGTATTCAAAATAATTTATGAACATCTTTCCTCCTAAGAGATGTTTAGGTCCACTTGGTAAACCTTGACAGAGCCTAATACACTGGGATTGCTCAGTAAATGTTTGCTGAGGCAAGTTAGAATTAGTTTATTAATCTTTGTAAACAATGAGCATTCTATTATTAATATTATATAATAGTCTATGAAGATTATTACCTAATGCCTACACATCTCTGATTTATTTATACTAATACACTGAACAACATTCCTTATTTATGCTGCTATTAATGGTAGACTAATTATTGTGCAGCAGACTTACTTTTGATACCTTAAAGTCAGTACATAATGTCTTACATGAGCAGTGAGCAGAATAGAGAAATGCAGAGATATACCTACCTCTATATAATCTGAGCACATATATATGTATGTTTTTTCAAACTCTCTTCTCTGAGCTGTAAATATTGATAAAAACAATAATTGTGAAAGGGCACATCAGCTAAGCAAAGGATGGAATACTGCACATTGTTAACAGAAATCAAACTGTGGATTTGAAATTAACTCCACTCTTTACTTGAGGAAGTTACTTAAATGTTTTTAGCTTCAGTTCTCTCAGCTGTTAAATGGAAATGTTAACAGCATTGATCTCTTACAGTGAACATGAGATTTACAGGATAAACACACCCACACAGTTTTCAGTCTTGAGTCTGGTACATCATACACAATCAGTAATCATTAGATATTATATTAATGATAACAGTGATTAGCATTTTACTTTTGTCAACATAGAATGGAAGTTGGGATTGTTAATGAATCTTTCATTTTTACTTTATTCTTGGGGCAAATAAAGACTTTGTAATGCTGCAATTAATCACAAGCTCATCTATGTTACATTTTATAGGTTCTGTGGGTTTTATTGAAATGGTAAAGCCATGCCTTGAATATAAAACATATTTATAAATATCTGAACTTATGTGAGAACCAATAATATAAAATGTATAACCTCGAAGAGTAATGATTATTTTATCAACCATTCCCTGTCTTCTCTAAGTTAAAATATAGACTATGTATAAGTGGACACTTCACATGATCTGGTTCCATTCTTTGTGGTTGAAGAATGCCTTGGGTATATTGTAACCGGATATTACTTGATGAGCCATGTCAGCTACTATGGCACTTCAGATGAAATTTTCAAGACACAAAAATATTGGAATTAATTTACTTAACATATTTGCTGATGTTGTTTAGTTGTTGAGTTCTGTCTAACTCTTTTTGAGACCCCCATGGACTTTAGCCCACCAGGCTCCTCTGTCCATGGGATTTCCCAGGCATGAGTATTGGAGTGGGTTGTCATTTGCTTCTCCAGGGGATCTTCCTGACACAGAGATTGAACCTGCATCTCCTGCATTGGCAGGCAGATTCTTTACATTGAACCACCTGGAAAGCCCTATTTAATATATATGGTCCATTAATATACAGTTTCTGTTCATTTTCTTATGATCTCTCATGACAACACCATGACTTTTCTAAAGAGAGGGTAAATCCTCTCCCCGTTCCCAACAAATATTACTAAAACCCACCTTGAAGCTTCCAGGTGACTCTAACCTGGGTGTTTTATTAAACAAAGTTCCTGCCTTCACATGGAATTAATATTTGACTTAGACATGTTAAAGTGAAAATTTCCAACAGGTATCCAGTATCATTTTTATCTGATGCTACTACTGTGTAAAGAAGAAAAAAATTTAAAATTGAGTTTGACTATAGTTTACCTCTTATTATTATCCATGGTTCAGAATTAGAAATTTGAAAGTGAATTCTACTGGAATTGTGAAATTCTGCTTGAAAGTGAAAACAACTGGAATTTTTGTGAATGTATAGTACTACAGAACTGTCAAAGATTTGGGTGGGCAGTTACCTGAAAAGCAGTATGATGTGGGTAAATTATGTAATCATTTTGAGCTAAATTTTCTCTACCTGAAAATAGTGATAATTATTTCTTAGACATATTGTAAGAATTACAGAAAATAACATTTTTCAGGTGCTTAAAACAGTGCTTGACAGACTTCCACTTTCAGTTGCAGGATACCTTTTAATTCTAGATAATTAAAACTGGATGGATATGACAAACAAATTTTAAAGAACTCTACAATCCTCCAGATCCTATGTTCTGGTTAGTCAATAAATGTTGATGTCAGTATTGCTGTGAAGGATCTTGCAGAGGTAAATAAAGTCCCAAGTCACTTGACCTCACAGAGTTTTCTCTAGCTTGCAGCAGAGGAGGAAATCAAAGGGAGCTGAAGCACAAAGGAGATTCAGGTGACAATTCAACATTATCAGCTACAATGTTTTTAAAACATCCTTGGCAGGGACTAGCAGGGGATCTGTAGGAGATGAGAGGAGCTCTGGCCAATAGCCAGGGAATGAGGATCACAGTCTACAAGCACAAGAAACTGAATGAAGCCACAGTCTGAGTGAGCTCAGAAGTAGATTTTCCTCCCCAGATCTTCTGAAAAAGAGCCCAGGTGTGAGACTCCTTCAGTGGGAGACCCTGGGCAGAGACCTCAGGTGAGCCATGCAGGACTTGCAACCAATAGATAACTGTGAGATGACAAAAAGGAGTGGTCTTAAATCTCTTTATTTATGGAAGTTTGCAGAGTAGCAATAGAGCACCATAACAGATAAATGTTAGGTTCTTCACCTTGTAATCAATGTGCATTTTACTAATTTTTCTTAATGTTTACCTTTTTGCATTAAAGACAAAAAAAAGTTACATTAAATATTTGCTGGTAAGATAATTGTCTTTAAATCATTTGATCTGTATCCTTTACTTTCTACAGGTCTCCATCTATATAGTAAGATATAGGATCTGAAGGTTGTTTCATCTAAGGACAGGAAAAAAAAATGTGCTTAATGTTGTTGAAATAATCTTGTCACAGTTGTACAATGAGTTACTGTCTCCAGGCAACAGTCTTCCATGAGAGAGAAACTCCAAATGTAAAGATCTTCTCTTGAGTCTCATCCTCATTAGTATCATGTGACACTTGGCTTTTACCAGTACATTCCCTGGATTTTACACATCAACACAGTTATCCTTTGAGCCTTACATCTTTTCTTCTTCATCTGACTCTGTGGCCATATCTGACCCCATAAAAATGTTTTTCAAATATCAGTGTTCCTCTAACTGCTTTCTTGCTTTGATTACATGTTTTGATTCATAGATTTCATCTATTCATGATTTCAGCTCTCACTTTTCTGCAGCACTTAACATGGGGCATGTCAGCAGCTGTAGCTTTTTACACATGTAATATTTAAAACTATTGATGACTCCCAAGTTTATGTTTCTAATCCTAATTCCTCCCAAGCCATTGGACCTCATGTCCAAGTACTTATGAGACATACTCATTTTGATGTAGAGTTTTCAAGTAAAACACAAGACTCCTTGTTGATATTTTTTTAAGTAGAAATATATACTAAGTATTGCATGGGACATACTTATGCTAAAATACTGAATGTTTGCCTGAAATTCAAATTAAACTAAACTTCATATAGTTTTATTTATTAAATTGGCAAATATAGTTTGAAGCACATTGAAATCTTGAAGTGAAGATTTCCAAACTAAATTAATATTATTACACACAGCAGCAACTGTGATGTCCTTCACTGTTAGATTAATTGAGCCAATTAGGCCTGATTCCTTAGCATAAATAAGTGGTGTAGCTGAGTAATTAATTAATAAAGCACAGACCTAGACCCTCAGTTACAGTTGATCAGGTCTACTTCTTAGCTTCATCATTTAATAGCTGTGTGCATCCTAAGACGCTTCAGCCGTGTCCGACTCTTTGCAACCCTGCCGGGCTCCTCTGTCTATGGGATTTTCCAGGCAAGCATCCTGGAATGGATTTCTGTGCCTTCCTCTAGAGGATCTTCTGGACCCAGGGATCAAACCTGTGTCTCTTACGTCTCCTGCATAGGCAGCTGGGTTCTCCACCACCAGTGCCACCTGCGAAGCCTGTAGCCAGTAGCAATCTACCAAATTTGCTAAAGGCTGTGTTTCCTTATAGTTAACAAGAAGATGATAACCGTATCCCATATCAATAGGCTTTCATAAGAATTAAAGTGTAGAGTCATGTAAATGACATGGTCGGGTATCTAGGAACGACTCCATTCTTTCTCCCCAATTCACAGCTCACAGAGCATGAGTTAGGGTAATATTGGACTGTAGCAAGAACTCACAGATATTCAAGGAGGGTGAGCAAGTAGTGAGAATCTTGATTTTTTTTTTCAAATATTATTATAAGTACATATTTATTTGGTAGCTTTATAGAGCAGAAATAAAACTATTCATCAGACACATCTAATTTTTTTCATATTTATATCCTTGTAAAGAGGATCTGATTCTGTGTCTCTATCACAATATTAATTTTTCCTATTTACGAGAAACGCCTCTTTAAGTTTTCTACAAAGCCAGAAGCAATGCATGATTTTAATTTTTTTCTACTTTGAGGTTTGCAAAAGCTAATTTTCTTTTGATGGATCTTAGCAATTTGTGTCTTTGTAATAGATATTTGGCTAGATTTTCAAATTCTGGGAAAAACTTACTAGGGGCCTGAGTAACAGAAAACATTTTTTAAAAATGCACACCGTCTAGTTTTAGGGAAATAGTGTATCAGTGGAAGTTGTTTGTGTTTTCCCTGAAACTAATCAGTCATTTGGCAGTGAGGTAATGAAGTTCACATTTGTCAGGAAATTAAATAATATTTCTTCTTACAAAGAAATTCTGCGGCTTGAAATGGTTAAACTGGATCTGTAGCATTCTGAAGTCAGCTGTAAAAACCTTAGACTAATTTAATATTGTAATATATTTCAATGTTTCCATATGTTTAGAGCATTAATTGATCATTAGTAACTGAACCTAAAAGTACCTGAGTGTGTACTGTATATGATTCACAATGCCAAGGACTATGTGATGCAGGGAGTTTTTATAAGGGAAAGCTTCCATGGAATCTGCACCTTTAGGCGTGCGTGCCTGCTAAGTTGCTTCAGTCATGTCCGACTCTTTGCGACCCCATGGACTGTAGCCCACCAGGCTCCTCTGTCCATGGGATTCTCCAGACAAGAATGCTGGAGTGGGATGCCATTTCCTCCTTCAGAGGATCTTCCCCACCCAGGAGTCAAAGCAGCATCTTCTGCATCTCCTGCACAGGCAGGCAGGTTCTTGACCACTAGTGCCAAAGGCAGGTAGACAGAAACGACAGGCAGGACAGACTGGAGAGGGGCTTGGAGGAAACAGGGGTAATAATCTATGCTTGTGCTGGAATGATGCTACTGTAGACTATTCCAGGTAAACATCCGGACTTGTGCTCAAGTCACCGCAGCACACTGAAGAGAAACCCAGGTAATGGTCCATAATGTCTTAGAGTGGGGCAAAAGTGGAGGAGAAAGGAACTCTCTGAAAGACCTTTTAAAAGAAAACTTGGTCTCATTATTACTTAAAATACCCATTAAAGTTAAACATAATGATAATCTTCAGCCAGGAAAGGGAGCTGAAAACTCTAACATTAAATGAACTGCTTCTATATAAGTCAGAAATGTTAGAACTCCTAGGTAATTTCCAACAGAATTATTTGACAAAAGCCTCTTGACCTGGATTCTGATATGTCACTCATAATGACTCTGGCAACATGAATCTGCAAGGAATGAATCAGGCCATGAGATAGCATCAGGTCAAGGGTCAATTTGTTCTTTGAAAGGTCAATTTGTTATCACTGGATAACAGATTGGACTCTGCAGCTCAGTCAAAGCTTGAACCCAGCTGCTACCACTCACTCGTTGCCCTGCACCAGTAATTTATATCAATCAGAGCACTCCTGGGGTTATCACAAAACCTGAAATTGGGCCCTGGCATTTGAATTCTAAAGAAAATGTCCCCTTCTTGCCTCTTAACACAGTTGACTATTTAAAGTGTTCATACTGAAAAGGTACTAGGTGTTCAGATTTTCTTATGTGTCTTGTCTGAAAAGTTATGATAGGATCTAGATATTAAGAAGAGTAAAGAAAGAAGTTTTTCCCTCTATTTTCAGCTATAGTGGCAGAGTTTGTTTTGTTTTCATTTGATTTTGAGATCTTTGAGGAAAGACATTAATTTCATTGGTGGATCTGAAAGGTTCCCTTCAATAAGGCTAAAGCCAGAGAGAAATTACTATCCCCAAGTCCTCAAATAAATAGGGCACCAAACAGAAAATACAAGAGCTCAAATAACTGGTCGAAATCTGAAGTAACAAGGAAGCAAAGCATGTGGCAAAGGCTACTCTTTAGTGACCATAAGATTTATATAGAATTTCAAGATTGAAAATGTGCAGGAATTACATCTCTATATAAATTCATTGGAAGGACTGATGTTGAAGCTGAAACTCTAGTACTCTGGCCACCTGATGCAAAGAGCTGACTCATTTGAAAAGACCCTGATGCTGGGAAAGATTGAGGGCAGGAGAAGGGGACAACAGTGTATGAGATGGTTAGATGGCATCACTGACTCAATGGGCATGAGTTTGGGTAAACTCTGGGAGTTGGTGATGGACAGGGAGGCCTGCTGTGCTGCAGTCCATAGGGTCACAAAGAGTTGGACACAACTGAGCGACTGAACTGAATAAAGTCATCAGAATTCCTTACTAGGATATTATTTTACATAGTGAAATATCCCTATCATATATCTACCATGATTACATTACCTGCAACTAGAGGGCAATGTAAAGTCATGAGGTAAAACAAGTATTACAAGGCCCTTCCATTATGTCTTTATGTCTGTTCCCCAGTCTCTAATCTGCCTCCATCAAAAAAAAAAAAAAAAAAAGGAAGAAGGAAAGAAAGAAAGAAAGAAAGAAAGAAAACTTAGTCACCAAATATCAGGATTGTTTCTGAACCCAGGAAAGTTTGAGACAAAATATGTGATTGTTTTTCTGTTTTATTATATCAGTAAAGCAGGTATTTTAGATAATAGTTAACTACTGCCTCAGTCTTTAAACCCTTGTCCCTCTTGATCTTTAGAGCAGTATTATGCTAATCATAAGTTCTCATATTTATTTTTTAAGCTCTTCTGCTTCCATCTCTTCCTAAGTACACTGGAGTCCTTCTTACTCTCCATTCTTTGTGCTTACATATCCTTACTGGAAGATCTGAAATTACTTTTAAGATTTTAATAATCATCCATAGGTGAAAAATGGTTTCCCAGATAACTCAGTGGTAGAATATCTGTCTGCCAAAGCAGGAGACATGGGAGTCAGGGGTTCAATCTCTGGGTCGGGAAGATCCCTTGGAGGAGGAAATGGCAATCCAAACCAGTATTCTTGTCTGGGAAACCTCATGGACAAGGGAGCCTAGTGGGCTAAGCCCATGGGGCTACAAAGAGTCAGACGCAATTGAGACTGAGCACGTTGGTGGTGGATTAGTTGCTAAGTAATGTCTGATTCTTGCAACTCCTTAGACTATAACCTGCTAGGCTCCTCTGTCCATGGGATTCTCCAGGCAAGAATACTAGAGTGGATTTCTGTTTCTTTTTTCCAGGAGAACTTCCCAACTCAGAAATCGAACCTAGGTCTCCTGCATTGCGGGCAGAATTTTTACCAACTGAGCTACAAAGGAAGCCCCAGGCACATAGGTAAACAAATTCCAAATCACTATCTAACTATGACTTCTCTCTGACTTTCAGATTTAGAAATCTAAGTATCTGTTTGACTCTCCTTAGAAAACTATATTGGAGAAAGAAATGGCAACCCACTCCAGTATTCTTGCCTGGAGAATTCCATGGAGAAGAGTCTGGCAGGCTACAGTTCGTGTGACTCTTCATGTCACAAAGAGTTGGACACAACTGATCAACGATAGCTCAGACAACTATAGACATTTTAAAAACTCAATATGTACACAATTAGACACATTATCTTCTTTTCCAATTTATTCCAGCTTCACCAAGCATAGTGTTTTACTTCATGCTGTAGAACTTCTCATTCAATATCTTTCTAGATGCCACTTTCACTGTTTCTATCATTCTTGTTAGTTTTAGTTATTTCTAAAATCTGCCCTTCCTTGGCTTTCTTATTTCAAGATCTTAGTTGGGTCCTTCCTCACTTCTAGCCAAGAAAAATGTAAAATCTTCTTATCTCAAATGTTTTTCTTAAAATATATCTTGCTTACCATTGACAGATTAGTTAATTCAAAATATACTTGTTAGCTAATTAATATATACCAGATACTGTTAAGGGTGTTGAGATTACAAGAGTGAAATAAGAAAGATATGACTCCCTTACCTTCAGTGATTGTTTTTTTATGGCAAAGTGATGAAAGAAAAAACATTACAAAACTTAATTAAACAAGGTTACAAATAATAAAATTGTTAATGCTGATAAGTGGTGTGCAGAAAGGAAACTGAACTTAAGCTGAACATAATACGACAAAGTTATTTAATTCCACTTTCAAGGAATACCTTTCATAGGAAGTGACACATAAAGCTACTCTAAAACATGACATAAAGCCAGCCGTGGGAAACGTGTGTATGTATGAGGGGGTCTGGTTGTGGTGCTGTAGAGACTTCCAAGAAGAGGGAACAATATATTCACAGACCACTGGTGGAGAAAAAGTCTGGCATAGTCAAGGAATAAAAAATCAAAACACAAACAACTACCACTGGGTCTACTGTTTTCTCCTGTGTATTACTTTTATATGGCTATCTTAAAAATGACCACACTGTTGGTGGTTAAATGCAACACCAATTTATTATTTTCAGTTCTCTAGCTTGCAAGACTGACAAGGGTGTCACTGGAATAAATCAGCCACTGTACTGCTGTATTCCTTACTGAAGCCCTAGAGGAGAATCCATTTCCCTGCTTTTTCCAGTTTCTAGAGGCTACTTGCATTCTGTGGCTCATGGTCCCTTCTCTACCTTCAAAGCTGGTTCTGTGGTATCAACTGTGATTTCCTTCAGTAGCCTCCTCTCTCTCCCTCTGACTGCTTCTCCTAGTCTGTCTTTCCCATCTACACCTAAGGACCCTAGGATTACATTGAACTCACCAGCACTATCTAAGAGAAACTCCCTTTAAAAAAATATATTTATTTATTTTAATTGGAGGACGATCACTTCACAACACTCTGGTGGCCCCTGCCACACATGAACATGGATCAGCCATGGCATAAACTCACTTTTTAAGGTCAGAAAATTAGCAAACTTATTTATGTTCATAACCTTAATTTGACCAAAATGAAGTTTTTCAGATTTTATCCAGTAGTTACTGGTGACCCATTGACCATTACAATCTTTTAGAGGAGAGATACAAAAGTTGTGGAAGGGTTTTAGGCAGGGTTGTCTGGCATTAAGTTTACAGAGGAACATTGGAGAAGAGACTGCCCTGATAAAACTACATTTTTAAAATTTTTTAACAAGTAGAGTACATTTTAAATTATTTAAAGTTCACAGTTTAGAGTTCCTAATGTCTTAAATATTTATCTCTCCACCTTAGTACTAGTAAAATGCTAAGGCTTAATAGAAGAATTGATTAGTGAAATTCAATTTACTGGGTTGAATCATCTACTTACTTTTGTGAAGTAACATTTTTTACATGAGACAAATATTTCTCAATTATTGATGTCTATTCATAAATATGAGCTTTCTCTGGTGGCTCAGATAGTAAAGAATCTGCCCATGATGCAGGAGACCTGGGTTCAATTACTGGGTTGGAAAGATCCCCTGGAGAAGGGAAAGGCTACCAACTCCAGTATTTTTGCCTGGAAAACTCCATAAACAGAAGAGCCTGGCAGGCTACAGTCCATGGGTTGTAAAGAATCGGACATGACTAAACAACTAACACTTTCACTTTTTCACTTTCCTATTCTAAATATTGCATCCATTATTTCTGTATGCATTTTGTATAGCAAGTTATACAGACACATCTTGGCTATGGAGGGTATTGTTAATTAACTAGTATGTTCATGTGTACTCAGTCACTTCAGTCGTGTCTGACTGTTTGTGAGCCAAGGACTGTAGCCCAACAGATTCCTCTCTCCACGGAATTTTCCAGGCAAGAACACTGAAGTGAGTGGCCATTTCCTCCTCCTCCGAGGGATCTTCCCAACCCACTGACCGAACATGTGTCTCGATCGAACATGGTTTTTGCATTGGCAGTTGGATTCTTTACCACTTGAGCCCCTTAATTATTTGGCAATGAAGATAATACAAGGTACTGTATTTACTCAGGGTTTTTGCAGACAATGCTCTACTAAATACATTCAAGTTTGAAGTTCTGTGTTCAGGCTTGAAGATAACACTCCAGATAGTGTCCACTCAACATAAACACAGTGGGTTCAGATCTCCTACTTCCTCATTGCAGTGCCTCTATTAATGAGGCCTCTATTAATACAAACTTTGCACAAGAAGGTGATCTAGTAAAAGAACTTAGAAAGCATATCATGTGAGAAGGAGCACAAGGAAATGAAGGTAATATGTTTAAAAAGAAAAACTGAAGAGGATATTGGCTGTGGCATTTTAAAATATCTAAAATCCTATCAAATGGAAAAGAAAATGAAATAATCTAATGGGTGAGTTGTAAAAAGGAAACAAGTTTAGGTACAGTTTGAGGAAGATATGTCTGTGCTACGTAAGAGTGAAACAGGCTGTTTCAGTTCAAAAACAAAGCGAAGTGAAACAAAACAAATTACTATCTTTTGGAAAGATACTATCATTGGTTCAGAAACTGGAATGGATGACCCACAGAATTATTTCCAACTCTATGTTATATTGCATGCAAATTATTCTAGCTACCACATCTATAGAATAAGGAAAACTTTGGTTCTCTAATTACTAAATTCTAGTGCTCGCTTCGGCAGCACATATACTAAAATTGGAACGATACAGAGAAGATTAGCATGCCCCTGTGCAAGGATGATAAGCAAATTCACGAAGCATTCCATATTTGTCAAATAACACACAAAGGGATTCCCATAAGGATAACAGCTAATCTATCAATAGAAACTCTTCAGGCCAGAAGGGAATGGCAGGACATACTTAGAGTAATGAAAGAGAATAATCTACAACCCAGATTACTGTACTCAACAAGGATCTCATTCAGATATGAAGGAGAAGTCAAAAGCTTTACAGACAAGCAAAAGCTGAGAGAATTCAGCACCACCAAACCAGCTCTTCAACAAATACTAAAGGACCATCTCTAGACAGAAAACACAGAAAGCCTGTATAAATGCGAATGCAAAACAACAAAGTTAATGGCAATGGAACCATACCTATCAATAATTACCTTAAATGTAAATGGGTTGAATGCCCCAACCAAAAGACAACGACTGGCTGAATGGATACAAAAACAAGACCCCTATATATGCTGTCTACAAGAGACCCACCTCAAAACAAGGGACACATACAGACTGAAAGTGAAGGGCGGGGAAAAAAATATTTCACACAAATGGAGACCAAAGGAAAGCAGGAGTCGCAATACTCATATCAGATAAAATAGACTTTCAAATAAAGGCTGTGAAAAGAGACAAAGAAGGACACTACATAATGATCAAAGGATCAATCCAAGAAGAAGATATAACAATTATAAATATATATGCACCCAACATAGGAGCACCGCAATATGTAAGGCAAATGCTAATGAGTATGAAAGGGGAAATTAACAATAACACAATAATAGTGGGAGACTTTAATACCCCACTCACACCTATGGATAGATCAACTAAACAGAAAATTAACAAGGAAACACAAACTTTAAATGACACAATGGACCAGCTAGACCTAATTGATATCTATAGGACATTTCACCCCAAAACAATCAATTTCACCTTTTTCTCAAGTGCACATGGAACCTTCTCCAGAATAGATCACATCCTGGGCCATAAATCTAGCCTTGGTAAATTCAAAAAAATTGAAATCATTCCAGTTATCTTTTCTGACCACAATGCAGTAAGATTAGATCTCAATTACAAAAAAAAAAAAAAAAAAACTATTAAAAATTCAAACTTATGGAGGCTAAATAACACGTTTCTGCATAACCAACGAATCATAGAAGAAATCAAAAAAGAAATCAAAATATACATAGAAATGAGTGAAAATGAAAACACAACAACCCAAAACCTATGGGACACTGTAAAAGCAGTGCTAAGGGGAAGGTTCATAGCATTACAGGCTTACTTCAAGAAACAAGAAAAAAGTCAAATAAATAACTGAGCTCTACACCTAAAGCAACTAGAGAAGGAAGAAATGAAGAACCCCAGGGTTAGTAGAAGGAAAGAAATCATAAAAATTAGGGCAGAAATAAATGCAAAAGAAACAAAAGAGACCATAGCAAAAATCAACCAAGCTAAAAGCTGGTTTCTTGAAAAGATAAACAAAATTGACAAACCGTTAGCCAGACTCATTAGGAAACAAAGGGATAAGAACCAAATCAACAAAATTAGAAATGAAAATGGAGAGATTACAACAGACAACACTGAAATACAGAGGATCATAAGAGACTACTACCAGCAGCTCTATGCCAATAAAATGGACAACTTGGAAGAAATGGAAAAATTCCTAGAAAAGTATAACTTTCTCAAACTGAACCAGGAAGAAATAGAAGATCTTAGCAGACCCATCACAAGCACAGAAATTGAAGCTATAATCAGAAATCTTCCAGCAAACAAAAGCCCAGGGCCAGATGGCTTCAGAGCTGAATTCTACCAAAAATTTAGAGAAGAGCTAACACCTATCTTACTCAAACTCTTCCAGAAAATTGCAGAAGAAGGTAAATTTCCAAACTAATTCTATGAGGCCAACATCACCCTAATTCCAAAACCAGACAAAGATGCCACAAAAAAGAAAACTACAGGCCAATATCACTGATGAACATAGATGCAAAAATCCTTAACAAAATTCTAGCAAACAGAATCCAACAACATATTAAAAAGATCATACATCATAACCAAGTGGGCTTTATCCCAGGAATGCAAGGATTCCTTAATATCTGCAAATGAATCAATCAATGTAATACATCACATTAAAAAATTGAAAGATAAAAACCATATGATTATCTCAATAGATGCAGAGAAAGCCTTTGACAAAATTCAACACTCATTTATGATTAAAACTCTCCAAAAAGCAGGAATAGAAGGAACATACCTCAACATAATAAAAGCTATATATGACAAACCCACAGCAAACATTATCCTCAATGGTGAAAAAACTGAAAGCATTTCCCCTAAAATCAGGAACAAGACAAGGGTGCCCACTCTCACCACTACTATTCAACATAGTTTTGGAAGTTTTGGCCACAGCAATCAGAGAAGAAAAAGAAATAAAAGGAATCCAGATAGGAAAAGAAGAAGTGAAACTCTCACTGTTTGCAGATGACATGATCATCTACATAGAAAACCCTAAAGACTCCACCAGAAAATTACTAGAGCTAATCAATGAATATAGCAAAGTTGCAGGATATAAAATTAACACACAGAAATCCCTTGCATTCCTATATACTAACAATGAGAAAACAGAAAGAGAAATTAAGGAAACAATACCATTCACCATTACAATGAAAAGAATAAAATACTTAGGAATATATCTACCTAAAGAAACAAAAGACCTATATATAGAAAACTATAAAACATTGATGAAAGAAATCAAAGAGGATACAAATAGATGGAGAAATATACTGTGTTCATGGATTGGAAGAAGCAATATTGTGAAAATGAGTATACTACCCAAAGCAATCTATAGATTCAATGCAATCCCTATTAAGCCACCAACGGTATTTTTCACAGAACTAGAACAAATAATTTCACAATTTGTATGGAAATATAAAAAACCTCGAATAGCCAAAGCAATCTTGAGAAAGAAGAATGAAACTGGAGGAATCAACCTGCTTGACTTCAGGCTCTACTACAAATCCACAGTCATCAAGACAGTATGGTACTGGCACAAAGACAGAAATACAAATCAATGGAAAAAAATAGAAAGCCCAGAGATAAATCCATGTACCTATGGACACCTTATCTTTGACAAAGGATGCAAGAATATACAATGGAAAAAAGACAACCTCTTTAACAAGTGGTGCTGGGAAAACTGGTCAATCACTTTTAAAAGAATGAAACTGTAACACTTTCTAACACCATGCACAAAAATCAACTCAAAAATGGAATAAAGATCTAAATGTAAGACCAGAAACTATTAAACTCATTGAGGAGAAAATAGGCAAAACACTCTCCAACATAAATCACAGCAGGATCCTCTATGACCCACCTCCCAGAATATTGGAAATAAAAGCAAAAATAAACAAATGGGACCTAATTAAAATTAAAAGCTTTTGCACAACAAAGGAAACTATAAGCAAGGTGAAAAGACAGCCTTTAGAATGGGAGAAAATAATAGCAAATGAAGAAACGGACAAAGGATTAATCTCAAAAATATACCAGCAACTCCTGCAGCTCAATTCCAGTAAAATAAAAGACCCAGTCAACAAATGGGCCAAAGATCTAAGCAGACATTTCTCCAAAGAAGACATACAGATGACTAACAAACACATGAAAAGATGCTCAACATCACTCACTATCAGAGAAATGCAAATCAAAACCTCAATGAGGTACCATTACACGCCAGTCAGAATGGCTGCTATTCAAAAGTCTGCAAGCAATAAATGCTGGAGAGGGTGTGGAGAAAAGGGAACCCTCTTACACTGTTGGTGGGAATGCACACTAGTACAGCCACTATGGAGAACAGTGTGGAGATTCCTTAAAACACTGGAAATGAACTGCCATGTGACCCAGCAATCTCACTCCTGGGCATACACACTGGGGAAACCAGATCTGAAAGAGACACATGTACCCCAATGTTCATGGCAGCACTGTTTATAATAGCCAGGACATGGAAGCAGCCTAGATGCCCATCAGCAGACGAATGGATAAGGAAGCTGTGGTACATATACACTGTGGAATATTACTCAGCCATTAAAAAGAATTCATTTGAATCAGTTCTAATGAGATGGATGAAACTGGAGCCCATCATACAAAGTGAAGTAAGCCAGAAAGATAAAGACCAATACAGTATACTAACGCATATATATGGAGTTTAAAAAGATGGTAACGATAACCCTATATGCAAACAGAAGGAGATGCAGATGTACAGAACAGAATTTTAGACTCTGTGGGAGAAGGCGAAGGTGGGATGTTCAGAGAGAACAGCACTGAAACAAGTATACTATCAAGGGTGAAACAGATCACCAGCCCAGGTTGGATGCATGAGGCAAGTGCTCAGGGCTGGTGCACTGGGAAGACCCAGAGGGATGGGATGGAGAGGGAGGTGGGAGGGGGGATCGGGATGGGGAATACATGTAAATCCATGGCTGATTCATGTCAATGTATGGCAAAAACCACTACAATATTATAAAGTAATTAGCCTCCAACTAATAAAAATAAATGGAAAAAAATTAATAATAATAATTACCTAATTCTAAATTCTAAATTTCTCAACAAATGAACATAAAGATTGACATTATCTTAAAATTGTTAAATCAGAAGCAGTTGATTTTATGTTGATGTTACATCATACTACAGGCTGAAATCCAGTGAACTGCTGAACTTGGCAATCTTTCCTACTGTGGATCTTTAAGAAACAGAATCAGAAATATCTAACAAAACATGAATGATGATGAATGTACAGTATTATGTTATTTTTCCCTAGAGAATAGAAATCGATTTCCCCAAACTAAGGATATCTGATGCTTCCTGCTGCAATAGGAAATTGAGGACATGTGATACACCACAAAACTGTGTTTTATAGGCTACCAAATTCAAAGAAATAAGTAAAATATATTATGTATATATATACATTCATTATTGAAGGGTCACAGTTTAATTTCTGAAACAGAAGAGAATGATGAACCATATTTCTTTGAAGCATGCCTACTTGACTGAATAGAACTTGATAAATTTTGACTGAATTTTAGTCTGTTTTCAAGTTTGCTTGAGCATTTTTAATTTATTAAATGTAATACCATAAAAATAGTTACTTTCATATAATGCTGACAGGACCGTAAATTGTTACAAACTTTCCAAAGGGCAGTTTGATAATATATTTCAAAAGTCTTAAGTATTTGACAACCCATGGCCACCTTTTAAGATTAATCGTGAGAAAAAAACACATGGGCAAGGATGTAGATACAAGGCTATTCATTGCAGCAAAGCCTAAAGACTGAAAAATAGAAACAATTTACATATCTAAAATTAAAGGTTTATTCTTCCATAAAATGAGATGGAATATAATCAATCAATTTATTGTAGATTGAGGTTTAATAACATGGGCTATTATTTACAATAATTATAAATATACATATGTTACAAAGCAAAATTTATAGTTCTAACTAATTTTATTAAAGAATAATTAATCACAGTGTTAACAGTGATTATTTCTGTGTGTAAATTTTACTTAATGATTTCATATTGTCTTATTTTGCTAATTTTTAAAAAATGTTCAATGTATAATTGCTTTAACTTAATAATGAGAAAATATTTCTAACAACAACATAGTAAGTTAATTTTTTATCTGTTAGTTAACAATTGCTTACATCTATACCTGAAATTTAATGAATATAAAAATAAATTCTGATGACTCATTGTGTAATAGTTGTGGTCTATAAAAATGTGAGCTTGCCAAGACCTGAGTTAAACAAGAGCAGAGTTAGACCACATGTATTAGGTAAACAACTAGAAGGGGTTAAGTTAAAATAGTAAAACTGATTACCTTTTAAACTTTTTCTTACTTTCTAACTTACAGTATGTCTTATAGTTTTATTTATTATAAAATAGATATCAACAACTACATATTAATATACACATATGCATATACTATGTTGATTGTATCAAGGAAAAAATGTTGACAACTTGACAACTAAATATAAACATGAAATAAAACAAATTAGCAAAAGCATGGCATAAAGACAAATTAGCAAACATTGCAAGGTTATAATAAAATTTATAATTTTCTGGATCTTGGAAACTATTTGCCACTCATCAAGTAAAGACATACTCCTTCATATGTAGATAACTCTGGTTCATTCACATCATTATTTTATCTTCCCAAGATAAACTAAAAATAAAATAGTATTGAAAATAACTCATGTCTAAATTCATTAATGGTGATTGCAGCCATGAAAATAAAAGACGCTTACTCCTTGGAAGGAAAGTTATGACCAACCTAGATAGCATATTTAAAAGCAGAGACATTACTTTGCCAACAAAGGTCCATTTAGTCAAGGCTATGGTTTTTCCAGTGGTCATGTATGGATGTGAGAGTTGGACTGTGAAGAAAGCTGAGCACTGAAGAATTGATGCTTTTGAACTGTGGTGTTGGAGAAGACTCTTGAGAGTCCCTTGGACTGCAAGGAGATCCAACCAGTCCATCCTAAAGGAGATCAGTCCTGGGTGTTCATTGGAAGGACTGATGCTGAAGCTGAAACTCTAATACTTTGGCCACCTCATGTGAAGAGTTGACTCTTTGGAAAAGACCTTGATGCTGGGAGGGGTTGTGGGCAGGAGGAGAAGGGGACAACAGAGGATGAGATGGCTGGATGGCATCACCAACTCGATGGACATGAGTTTGAGTAAACTCCAGTAGTTGGTGATGGACAGGGAGGCCCTGCATGCTGCGATTCATGGGGTCGCAAAGAGTCGGACACGACTGAGCGACTGAACTGAACTGAACTGAAATCCATTAAATGTCTTTATATAACTTTCCAATACAACTGATTATTCAGGGAGCCCTAATTTCTTTCCTGCCAAAAATGCCTTGGAAAGTCAAGTTATGCAGTGTGAGCCAAGTATATTCACATATGGCACCATTTTGTAAAGATCATTAAGCCAGGTAGATTATCTCACACAAAAACAGCTACTATGTATTTCCTTCAAAAGGGTGCATTTGTGCAACCACGGGAACATGGGATTTCTATTACATTTAATGAAATGTACTGAAATCAGTGAGGGAATCAGACACCTTCACTCCTGATTTCTTTTAAAGACTTTTGTAAATAAGTAAGGGCTTCCCAGATGGCTCAGTGGTAAAGAATCCACCTCAAAGCAGGTCCAGTCTCTGGGTTGGGAAGATTCCCCTGGAGGAGGGCATGGCAACCTATTCTAGTATTCTTGCCTGGAGAAGCCCATGGACAGAAGAGACTGGAGGGCTAGTCCATAGCACTGCAAAGAGTTGGACACGACTGAAGTGACTTAGCACACATGCATGTATGCAAATAAAACTATATGTCATTTTTGGACTGAGATTTAGCCATATGTATTTCCAGAAGGAAAAAAGAGCTCGAAACAGTCTTGTGATTTCAGATGCAAAAATACAAATTATTATACAATAAATAGAAAGGCATTTCTTTAACATTTTCCCATGAGGATATAATCAGAAGGAAAAATACTTTAATAAAGGGAAAAAACACTTGACAAAGTCAAGTGTGTAAAATGAGATTATGTTAAAATGCATCATTATCATGCAACCATTTAACATCAAGTGTGTTATTGAAGTTGAATCATTGAATGGGAAAATATTATGAAAAGCACTCAATGCAAATAGAAGTCACTTTAAAATATTTATGAGCTGCTCTTCATAAAATTTTGCTCAATACATTAAATAAGAATATTTTATGCCAAGAAGAGTTTGTATTTTAGGAAATCTTTCTATTATTCTTCAATATAAAATATATACTTAGATCGCCATAGATGAGAAATCCTTTGCATACCAACTAGTTACTAAGCTCTAAAAATATTCCTGTTGCCATTCTCAAAAAAAAAAAAAAATAAAGCATTGAACTTGATTCTGCTGATATATTATATTATTTTAAATCATCTTGTTGTCATAGAATTAGAAAACATAGTAGGATAGATGGTTTAGAAATAGCTCATTTCATTTTCAGGAATTTAAGGTAAAGAATTTCTCCCATTCATGTAGATTCTAGCTGAATATCTGTATCTAAACAGAAATCTTTTTTAAATGAATATTTTATGGAGAAGCATCACATTTTTTTTTTTCAAAAAAGATATGATGAATGAGTCCTGTTCTTACTCATAAACATGTCTTTAAGATTTCCTTTCTTACACCTTTTCTTAATACCTATTTTGAAACAGATAGTCTTTTAGTTAACATCTCAAACAGAACTCTTAAGTGGTGCCTCTTTTCCTCCACCTAGTTCTCATATCGAGAAGGCAATGGCAGCCCACTCCAGTACTCTTGCCTGGAAAATCCCATGGACGGAGGAGCCTGGTAGGCTGCAGTCCATGGGGTCGCTAGGAGTTGGACACGACTGAACGACTTCACTTTCACTTTTCACTTTCACACACTGGAGAAGGAAATGGCAACCCACTCCAGTGTTCTTGCCTGGAGAATCCCAGGGACAGCGGAGACTGGTGATCTGCCGTCTATGAGGTTGCACAGGGTCGGACACGACTGAAGCGACTTAGCAGCAGCAGCAGCAGTCCTCATATCAGCAAATCTGATATTCACCCAGGTGCTCCCCCAAACCAAGAAATGATCCTTTGTTTCTCTTTTCTTCACGTCCCCCTCCCTCAGCAGCTGATCTGCCAAATGCATTTTTCATGACTCACTTTTCTCCATCTGTATCGTACTACCCTTATTTAGATTATTTGTATCACTGATCCAAACTATTAGCTAGTCTCTTCATCACAGGCCTCCTGACAGGCCTCCCTCTTCTCTGAACTCCAGTCTACACTCCACTAGCTAAAATCATCTTACTTATGATATCTATTAGGACATGGCGTTTGCCTAAAATGCTCTGATACTTTTACACTGGATTAGGAAATAAAACAAAACAAACAAAGCAACAAAAATCCCTTAAAATCTCTAAGAGGGTCTTCTCAGACTCCATGGACTGTAGCCTACCAGGCTCCTCTGTCCATGGGATTCTCCAGGCAAGGATACTGGAATGGGTTATCAGTTCCATCTTTCAGGGATCTTCCCGACCAGAGATGGAACCCGGCTCTCCCGCATTGCGGGCAGACGCTTTACCGTCTGAGCCACCAGGGCAGCCCATTAACAACTAGCTTCTCCTAACTTCTTTCAAGAAAAGTCAGAAAGTCAGACATGACCGAGCAACTGAACAACAAACTTCTTTACTGCCAGCAGGGACCACTTACCTGTTCTCTGTACTCCAAAGCTCAAACATATCGACCTATTCACTTCAGGGGCTTTGGTCTCACTGCTGCCTTCTCCCTCTCTCAGACATTCTCATCGCAGCAAGTCAAATGTCACTTTCTCAGGGACCTTCTCTGCTCCCCTTGCAGTAAATTTCCAACCTCCAACGAGTTACTCCATAACAGCATCCCATTTTATTTCAACCATTCTGTGTTTATCAGAAACTTAAAAAAGTATATTTCATGGCTCACTTGATTAGGGCTTCATTTCCTGTTTTAGAACTTTACCTTTATTTACTGTTGTTCCTTTAGAACTATACTCAGACAAAATAAGTGTTTGATGAGATATATAGCTGAATAAGGTAATTAACCCCATGAAAGAAAACATCAATTTTTAAATGAGAGATGTAAGATTTCTTCTTTTATAAAGCTTGTCACGTACTTAATAAATTAGTTTGAAACATTAAAGTCATCTTATAAAATTTATTTTTGCACATTTTGAAGCTTTATCTTTTCAAACTTGTGTGGGTTACTTTTTTCTTTTGGACTTGAAATCTTCAGTAGATACAGCAGTATATTTTCATTTTCATGCATCTTTTTACTTTAATTTTCTTATTAATCTTTCATAGTGTACTCTTTATTGCTCTGTCAATTAAACCATTCTTGTCATGGTGTATATCTGCATGTTTACATTATAGTGCATGTACATGCTGGCATTCCCCAATCAAATATTGCTTCTCTAATTGCCAGCATTATAAGTCACAGACCTAATCTCTACTATATGAGAGAATGTTTTAATAAAACACTTATATTTTATTCTGTGCCTTATTACATGTTATGAGAATTGTGACAAGAAGAAAATGCATTAGGAAGCATATATCAACAAATCTCAATTTGTGTCACAAGACTGTATGCCCATATGAAGCTTCATTGCCTTCCCAGAAGATGGTTCTGATGTCAACCCTAAGAATACTTTCTGATACTTCAGTGTCTGACCTATTGTACCTTTTATAAGTCTGAAAATCTTATGTTCATGTCACAAGATTATGAACTATTTGTATATGACACATTAAATATTGTTATATGGCACAAATCAAATGAACTTCAAAGTCTAGAGTAAGAACAAAGTTTGGTAAGCATGCAATGCTTATCCTGACTAAGAAGGCTAGGAAAGTAAAGTATTAGGTTAAGTTTACAGTGAAATTTAGTCTCTCTAAATGTGATATTATAAAAATTATTATGTCTGCCTCCAGATATCTCTCCTATTTCCAGACTTAATGAAACCAGATGTTGTCTTTTGGTTGTATTACTATTATTATTTAGATCTTACAACCAGGTGTGATCTCAGCAGTGTCATGGATAAGCTTAGACACATTGGGTTAAACTGACAGTGTTTCAGCCAATTTTTTTTTTAAATTTCCAAAGCACTCTGCTTTATATATAGCTGTTGGCAGTTTTATGGGATTTTCCCCAATGGCTCAGTGGTAAAGAATCTGCCTGCAATTTAGCAGATGCAGGAACTGTGGGTTCAACCCCTGTGTCGGGGAGATCCCCTGGAGAAGGAAATGGCAACCCATTCCAGTATTCTTGCCTGGAAAATGCCATGGACAGAGGAGTCTGGTAGGCTATCGTCTGTGGGATCACGAGAGTCAGACATGACTGAGCACACATGCATACATGGACAGTTTTTATTATACAACTCTCTACTCTCTCTCTCTAAAAAGAGTTTAATTGGCTGTCTAATCAAAGGTCCTCAAGTAGTGGTGGACATAGATATGTAAGATGTGTGGATTCACTATACACTTATGAAATGCTTATGCTTTTTTCCAAGCATGAGCTTGATTGTGCTGTGCTGTGCTTAGTCACTCAGTCATGTCCGACTCTTTGTGACCCCATGGACTGCAGCCCCACGAGGCTCCTCTGTTCATGTGGACTCTCCAGGCAAGACTACTGGAGTGAGTTGCCATGCCCTCTTCCAGGGGATCTTCCCAACCCAGAAATTGAACCCAATTCTCCCACATTGCAGGCAGATTCTTTATCATCTGAGCCACCAGGGAAGCCCAAGAATACTGGAGCAGGTAGCCTATCCTTTCTCCAGGGGATCTTCTTGATCCAGGAATTGAACTGGGGTCTTCTGTATTGTAGGCAGATTCTTTACCAGCTGAGCTGCCAGGGAAGCCCATTCCTATAGTGGCTCAGAGAGATATGTCTCCTACTCTCAGAATGAAGTGGTTGATGGAGATGATAATCACTTTACCTGATGGGAGTCATGAGAGCTAAAGGATGGTAACAGAAAGGCCCTTGTCCATTTGCTGTGATCCTGTAGTCATCTCACTGAGTAACTTAAGACCATTGAATTATGGTGGCAATTTGATTATACGGTAAGGATAAAAGTATCAAAATATTTCTATTTCAGTTTATAATATAAGCATTTCTCTTATGTATTTTCAGCACAAAAATCACATTAAGTATGTTTCTCTGTCCATTAGTATTTTTTCTATAATCTATCCATTTCTGTGCACATGATTTTCATGTAAATTTCCTCTAAATATATAGTTTTCACTGCAGGTTATATATATTTTTTATATGCATCAGTTTAAATGGGAGAAGAATGCAATTTTTAATGGATTTATACTTCATAAGAATCTTCTGAATTTGAGTGTGTGATGACTGGAAGCAGGAGCTTGGTCCTTGTCTTCTTTGAAGAAACAATTTAGTGAAGAAACTAAGATTATGAAAGAGATAAAGCATTTATTTTAAGCACAGTATGTGTGGCAGAACATACAGGTGAACTCTGAGTGAGCTGCACCCAATAGGGGTGGTGTGGGTTGCTTATACGGGGGCAGTCTCCTGGGTCATCTCTCAGCAATCATCCTTCTTGTGCCCATGTTTAGCCTGACTCAGGGTCCTTTCTGGCAGATGCACACATCTCTCAGCCAAGATGCACCCCAGTGTGAAGGCATCTAGGATGTTGCAGGAAATGTTATGGCTGGTGTTTCCTCCCTTTGTTGGCTCTTTCCTAGACTAAGGACCTTCTCTGGGCATGTGCTAGGCTGGGAAATCCTCTTGATCACAAGAATTGTGGTTGGTTTGCCTTTCACCCATTTAGGGTCCCATCTTCCTGCTAGTATCTTATCTTGAATTTTCAGTTGAAGACTGGATACAGCTGCTCAGCCGGGGCCCATTCTATTTCCTACCTACTTCCATTAATTATTTTATCCCAAATGATGGCCTGATGAAAACAAAAATAACAAGTTAGAAAGTGATAACTATTCATGTTTTATATGTCTTTAAGGCTTTACTTATAGTCTTTTAGAATTTGAAGACCTAGATAAATGTTCAGTTTTAGATACAGAGTAAAACATCTTTCAAATTCTACACTGTTTCTAAAGTTTAACATATATCTAGGTCTTCAAATTCTAAAAGACTGTATTTTCCATACTCATGGATAAAAGCTAATAAATCCAATTTTATTTCACTTTTTTCTTTCCCAAATACTAGAAAGAGAAATTAGAAAATCCAGAAAACTTAAAGCACATGTTTTGTAATTATTCATTTGTTATCTTATTAACTTATGAGTATGCAATGGTATCTATATTATTTTCTATTGCATTCCAGTTACTTTCTACATGTCAGAATATAGTAGTAACTAAACAATTATTTTTAAATTCACAGTATTTCTGAGATGAGAATATGTTAAACTGAAGTCCCCTTGTCAAAATTTATGGCAAGCTTGTTTTAAGAATGACTGATTATGGCCAAGTGCCAGAAATATGGAACTCTTAGAAAAACCTAAATAGTTACTCTAAATCCTAAGCAGAAAATGGATTGACTATTCCAGACTTTAAGCTAAACAATGTTTCTATTTTTACTCATAAAGGAAGTGGAATGTCAATTATATTCTAAATCCAGCAATATCTAAAGTTTATTCCACATAAGTTTGTAAAAAAAACAAACAAAAAAGCTCACTCCCTAAATATCAGTGATCTCACCATTGATTCCAACTTGTACACTAAAAGAACTGTGTCTAGAATATAGAAAACTGTGCCTTTAAACTTTTTTAAACTGATAATAGGCTATAGGAAATTTAGATTGCTTTTATTTTTTTTACTTTATTATTTATTTTTTTAATTAAAAAAATATATATATATTAATTTTACTTGACAATATTGTATTGGTTTTGCCACACATTGACTTGAATCCGCCATGGGTGTACATGTGTTCCCCATCCTGAACCCCACTCCCACCTCCCTCTCCATCCCATCGCTCTGGGTCATCCCAGTGCAGCAGCCCCAAGCACCCTGTATCATGCATCGAACCTGGACTGGTGATTCATTTCACATATGATAATTTACATGTTTCAGCACCATTCTCCCATATCATCCCACCCTCACCCTCTCACACAGAGTCCAAAAGACTGTTCAATACATCTGTGTCTCTCTTGCTGTCTTGCATACAAAGTTATCATTACTATCTTTCTAAATTCCATATATAGGTATTAGTATACTGTATTTGTGTTTTTCTTTCTGGCTTACTTCACTCTGTATAATAAGCTCCATTTCATCCACCTCATGAGAACTGATTCAAATGAATTCTTTTTAACGGCTGAGTAATATTCCATTGTGTATATGTACCACAGCTTCCTTATCCATTCATCTGCTGATGGACATCTAGGTTGCTTCCATGTCCCAGCTATTATAAACAGTGCTGCAATGAACATTGGGGTACATGTGTCTCTTTCAATTCTGGTTTCCTCTGTGTGTATGCCCAGCAGTGGGATTGCAGGGTCATAGGGCAGTTCTATTTCCACTTTTTTAAGGAATCTCCACATTGTTCTCCATAGTGGCTGTACTAGTTTGCATTCCCACCAACAGTGAGGGTTCCCTTTTCTCCACACCCTCTCCAGCATTTATTGCTTGTAGACTTTTGGATAGCAGCCATTCTGATTGGCATGAAATGGTACCTCATTGTGGTTTTGATTTGCATTTCTCTGATAGTGAGTGATGTTGAGCATCTTTTTATGTGTTTGTTAGTCATCTGTATGTCTTCTTTGGAGAAATGTCTGTTTAGTTCTTTGGCCCACTTTTTGATTGGGTCATTTATTTTTCTGGAATTGAGCTGCAGGAGTTGCTTGTATATTTTTGAGATTAAGTCTTTGTCCATTGCTTCATTTGCTATTATTTTCTCCCATTCTAAAGGCTGTTTTTTCACCTTGCTTATAGTTTCCTTCTTTGTGCAAAAGCTTTTAATTTTAATTAGGTCCCATTTGTTTATTTTTGCTTTTATTTCCAATATTCTGGGAGGTGGGTCATAGGGGAGCCTGCTGTGGTTTATATCAGACAGTGTTTTGTCTAAGTTTTCCTCTAGATGAGTTTAATAGTTTCTGGTCTTACATTTAGATCTTTAATCCATTTTGAGTTTATTTTTGTGTATGGTGTTAGAAAGTGTTCTAGTTTCATTCTTTTACACATGGTTGACCAGTTTTCCCAGCACCACTTGTTAAAGAGATTGCCTTTTTTCCATTGTTTATTCTTGCCTCCTTTGTCAAAGATAAGGTGTCCATAGGTGTGTGGATTTATCTCTGGGCTATCTATTTTGTTCCATTGATCTATATTTCTGTCTTTGTGCCAGTACCATACTGTCTTGAGGATTGTGGCTTTGTAATAGAGACTGAAGTCAGGCAGGTTGATTCCTCCAGTTCCATTCTTCTTTCTCAAGATCACTTTGGCTATTTGAGGTTTTTGTATTTCCATACAAATTGTGAAATTATTTGTTCTAGTTCTGTGAAAAATACCGTTGGTAGCTTGATAGGGATTGCATTGACTGTATAGACTGCTTTGGGTAGTATACTCATTTTCACAATATTGCTTCTTCCAATCCATGAACACAGTATATTTCTCCATCTATTTGTATCCTCTTTGATTTCTTTCACCAGTGTTTTATAGTTTCCTATATATAGGTCTTTTGTTTCTTTAGGTAGATATATTCCTAAATGTGTTATTCTTTTCATTGCAATGGTGAATGTTATTGTTTCCTTAATTTCTCTTTCTGTTTTCTCATTGTTAGTGTATAGGAATGCAAGGGATTTCTGTGTGTTAATTTTATATCCTGCAACTTTGCTATATTCACTGATTAGCTCTAGTAATTTTCTGGTGGAGTCTTTAGGGTTTTCTATGTAGATGATCATGTCATCTGCAAACAGTGAGAGTTTTACTTCTTCTTTTCCCATCTGGATTCCTTTTATTTCTTTTTCTTCTCTGATTGCTGTGGCCAAAACTTCCAAAACTATGTTGAATAGTAGTGGTGAGAGTGGGCACCCTTGTCTTGTTCCTGATTTTAGGGGAAATGCTTTCAATTTTTCACCATGGAGGATAATGTTTGCTGTGGGTTTGTCATATATAGCTTTTATTATGTTGGGGTATGTTCTTTCTATTCTTGCTTTCTGGAGGGTTTCTATCATAAATGGATGTTGAATTTTGTCAAAGGCTTTCTCTGCTTCTATTGAGATAATGATATGGTTTTTATTTTTCAATTTGTTAATGTGTTGCATTACATTGATTGATTTGCAAATATTGAAGAATCTTTGCATCCTGAGATAAGCCTACACGGTCATGATGTATGATCTTTTTAATATGTTGTTGGGTTCTGTTTGCTAGAATTTTTTTAAGGACATTTGCACCTATGTTCATCAGTGATATTGGCCTGTAGTTTTCTTTTTTGGTGGCACCTTTGTCTGGTTTTGGTATTAGGGTGATAGTGGCCTCCTAGAATGAGTTTGGAAGTTTACCTTCCTCTGCAATTTTCTGGCAGAATTTGGGTAGAATAGGTGTTAGTTCTTCTCTACATTTTTGGTAGAATTCAGCTGTGAAGCTGTCTGGTCCTGAGCTTTTTTTTTTTGGAAGATTTCTGATTACAGTTTCAATTCCCATGCTTTTATGGGTCTGATAAGATTTTCCTATTTCTTCCTGGTTCAATATTGGAAAGTTGTACATTTCTAAGAATTTGTCCATTTCTTCCAAGTTGCCCATTTTATTTGCATATAGTTGCTGATAATAGTCTCTTATGATCCTTTGTATTTCTGTGTTGTCTGTTGTCATCTCTCCATTTTCATTTCTAATTTTGTTGATTTGATTTTTCTCTCTTTGTTTCTTGATGAGTCTGGCTAATAGTTTGTCAATTTTACTTATCTTCTCAAAGAATCAGCTTTTGGTTTTGTTAATTTTTGCTATGGTCTCTTTTGTTTCTTTTGCATTTATTTCTGCCCTAATTTTTAAGATTTCTTTCCTTCTACTAACCCTGGGGTTCATAATTTCTTCCTTTTCAAGTTGCTTTAGGTGTAGAGTTAACTTATTTATTTGACTTTTTTCTTGTTTCCTGAGGTAAGCCTGTATTGCTATGAACCTTCCCCTTAGCACTGCTTTTACAGTGTCCCATAGATTTTAGGTTGTTGTGTTTTCATTTTCATTCATTTATATGCATATTTTGATTTCTTTCTTGATTTCTTCTGTGATTTGTTGGTTATTCAGCAGCACGCTGTTCTGACTCCATATGTTGAAATTTTTAGTAGTTTTTCTCCTGTAATTGACATCTAATCTTACTGCATTGTGGTCAGAAAAGATGATTGGAATGATTTAATTTTTTTTTTTTTAATTTACCAAGGCTAGATTTATGGCCCAGGATGTGATCTTTCCTGGAGAAGGTTCCGTGTGTGCTTGAGAAAAAGTTGAAATTCATTGTTTTTTGGGTGAAATGTCCTATAAATATCAGTTACGTCTAACTGGTCTATTATATCATTTAAAGTTTGTGTTTCCTTGTTAATTTTCTGTTTAGTTGATCTATTCATAGATGTGAGTGGGGTATTAAAGTCTCCCACTATTATTGTGTTACTGTTAACTTCCCCTTTCATACTTGTTAGCATTTGTCTTACATATTGTGGTGCTCCTATGTTGGGTGCATATATATTTATGATTGTTATATCTTCTTCTTGGATTGATCCTTTGATCATTATGTAGTATCCATCTTTGTCTCTTTTCACAGCCTTTGTTTTACAGTCTATTTTATCTGATATGAGTATTGCTACTCCTGTTTTTTGTTTTTGTTTTTGTTTTTTTAGCCTCTATTTGCATGGTATATCTCTTTCCAACCCTTCACTTTCAGTGTGTATGTGTCCCTTGTTTCAAGGTGGGTCTCTTGTAGACAACATATATAGGTGTCTTGTTTTTGTATCCATTCAGCCAGTCTTTGTCTTTTGGGGCATTCAACCCATTTACATTTAAGGTAATTATTGATAGGTGTGGTCCCGTTGCCATTTACTTTATTGTTTTGGGTTCAAGTTTATACACCTTTTCTGTGTTTCCTGTCTAGAGAAGATCCTTTAGCATTTGTTGAAGAGCTGGTTTGGTGGTGCTGAATTCTCTCAGCTTTTGCTTGTCTGTAAAGCTTTTGACTTCTCCTTCATATCTGAATGAGATCCTTGCTGGGTATAGTAATCTGGGCTGTAGGTTATTTTCTTTCATCACTTTAACTATGTCCTGCCATTCCTTTCTGGCCTGAAGAGTTTCTATCGATAGATCAGCTGTTATCCTTATGGGAATCTCCTTGTGTGTTATTTGTTGTTTTTCCCTTGCTGCTTTTAATATTTGTTCTTTGTGTTTGATCTTTGTTAACTTGATTAATATGTGTCTTGGGGTGTTTTGCCTTGCGTTTATCCTGTTTGGGACCCTCTGGGTTTCTTGGACTTGGGTGATTATTTCTTTCCCCATTTTAGGGAACTTTTTAACTATTATCTCCTCAAGTTTTTTCTCATAGTCTTTCTTTTTGTCTTCTTCTGGGACTCCTATGATTCGAATGTTGGGGTGTTTAACATTGTCCCAGAGGTCTCTGAGATTGTCCTCATTTCTTTTAATTCTTTTTTTTTTTTTCTCTCTCTGTTTCATTTATTTCTACCATTCTATCTTCTACCTGACTTATCCTATCTTCTGCCTCTGTTATTCTACAGTTGGTTCCCTCCAGAGTTTTTTTGATCCCATTTATTGCATTATTCATTATATATATTGACTCTTTTTTATTTCTTCTAGGTCCCTGTTAAACCTCTCTTGCATCTTCTCAGTCCTTGTCTCCAGGCTATTTATCTGTAACTACATTTTGTTTTCAAGATTTTGGATCATTTTCACTATCATTCTTTGGAATTCTTTATCAGGTAGATTCCCTATCTCTTCCTCTTTTGTTTGGTTTGGTGGGCATTTATCCTGTTCCTATACCTACTGAGTATTTCTGTGCCTTTTCATCTTGTTTATATCACTGTGTTTGGGGTGGCCTTTCTTTATTCTGGCAGTTTGTGGTTCCTCTTTATTGTGGAGGTGCCTTGCTGTGGGTGGGGTTGGATGGGTGGCTTGTCAAGGTTTCCTGATTAGGGAAGCTTGTGTTGGTGTTCTAGTGGGTGGAACTGGATTTCTTCCCTCTGGACTCCAATGAAGTGTCCAGTAATGAGTTTTGAGATGTCAGTGGGTTTGGTGTGATTTTGGGCAGCCTGTATATTGCAGCTCAGGGCTATGTTACTGTGTTAGTGGAGAATTTGTGTGGTATGTCTTGCTCTGGAGCTTGCTGACCCTTTGTTGGTGCTTGGTTTCAGTGTAGGTGTGGAGGTGTTTGATGAGCTCCTGTCAATTAATGTCCCCTGGATTCAGGAGTTCTCTGGTGTTCTCAGGATTTGGACTTAAGCCTCCTGTCTCTGGTTTTCAGTCTTATTCTTACAGTAGTCTCAAGACTCTCCATCCACACAGCACCAATGATAAAACATCTAGGTTAATGATGAAAAATTTCTCCACAGTGACAGACACCCGGAGAGGTTCACGGAGTTACATGGAAAAGAGAAGAGGGAGGAGGGATATAGAGGTGACCGGGAGGAGAAAAGGGGGAATCAAAAGTGGAGAAAGCAAGCTAGGAAGTAATCACTTCCCTATGTGCTCTCCACAGTCTGGATCCCTCAGAGATATTCACAGAGTTACACAGAGAAGAGAAGAGGGAGGAAGGAGACAGAGGTGGCCAGGAGGATAAAAGTGGGAATCAAAAGGAGAGAGACAGATCCAGCAAGGAATCAGTTCCCTAAGTGTTGTCCACAGCCCAGAACACACAAAGAGATTCACAGAGTTTGGTAGAGAAGAAAAGGGGGGTGGGGTGGGGTGGAGGGGGTGGAGATAGAGGCGACCTGGTGGAGAAAAAGAGAGTCAAAAGGGGGAGAGAGTAATCAGGCCAGTGATCTTGCTCCCATGTAAAAATGGGTACTGCAGATTGGGTTCTTAAAAGTACAAAGTTGATGACAAATACCAAAAAGCAAAGATTAAAAATCTAGAGTAGAGGTTAGATTCTCAAAAATACAATATATATATATATATATAAAGAAAGTCACAAAAATTATAAAATATATGTATATGAAGTTTGCTTTAATTTTCATTAAAGGGATAATGACTTAAAAATAAAAATAAAATAACATTTTTTTTAATTTAAAAAATAATAATAGTAAAAATATATCTAAGGCTTTCTCTGGAGCTGTTACAGACAGTGTGGGATCAGTTCATTTTCAGATAGTTCCTTGGTCCGGCTTGTATGTCTCAAGGTCTATAGGCCCCTTCCTATGTAGTCAGTGCTAACTACAAGGTCTTAATCTATTGCACCTGTCACTTCCAAAGCGGTTCCCTCTGTTTATTTTAGCTTCTTCTGTTTGCTGGTCTCTTCAGTGTCGAATTTCCACCCTGACACAAGGGGCACGGTGGTGGTCACCTTTTTTTTTTTAGGCTTGCTTGTTCAGTCGTGCTGTGAGGAGGGAGGAACACTGCGAACAAATATCACTGGCGTGTGCTCCCAGTGATTCAGCCACACTGGGTTTGCCCCGGCTCATGGCGTGCGTGCTTTCCCAGTCTACATCGCTCAGACTCTAGGTTGCTCTGCTGGGAACTGTCTGATGCAGGCCCTGGGTTGCATGCACTTCCCAAGTCTAAGCCATTCAGCTTCAGGTTCTCAGGTACTCCACAAAGGCGCAGACTTGGTTGGGCCTGCGTTTTGTGCCCGTCCCAGGTCCAAGGAGCTCAGGTGACCTGGTGCTTGGTGAATGCAGTAGCCCCCAGCGGAGGCTGCGTCTTATCACCTCCCCCGTCCCAGCTGCTCGGTTTTCTGGGTGTACAATGGGCACGCCTTCTCAGGTGTACCATGTGTTTCTTCTGATGAGCTGATCTCTGGTTGTGATCCTCCCCATGGATGTCAACCGTCTAGAATCCCAAGAAGTCTTGGTTAGTAGAGAAGTCTGCCTGCAGTTTGGTAGAGGATGCCTCTCCGGGCTGTGATTGCCCGCTTCTGGCTCTGGCTGCCCTCGCCTGCCTGTCTCTGGTGGGGGATGGGCCAGTCCACAGCAGGCTAGCTCTGCTCATTCCTTTGTTCTGTGAGCGGGCCTGGCGGTGTCTTAGGTTAGGGCTTTTCACAGGATAGCTATCTCACAGTCTGGGTTGCTGTCTCAAGCTAGTTCCCTCAGATTGCCCTCAGGGCATTCAGGCCGGGTCCTTACCCTAAAGCAATGCAGCCCGCTACCCCCTGTCTAGCCCCTGCTTGCTAGTGGGGGATGTGAGCGCCTGGACTGCTTCTCCGCTGGAAGTTGCTGTTAGGCACTTAATCTGTGGGTTTTAATTATTTATTTATTTTTCTTCCCGGTTATTTTACCCTCTGAGATTCCAAGGCTCGCCACAGACCCGCCAGAGAGACTGTTTCCTGGTGTTTGGAAACGTCTCTCTTTTTTAAGACTCCCTTCCTGGGATGGATCTCCGTCCCTACCTCTTTTGTCTCTCTTTTTATCTTTTATATTTTGTCTTACCTCCTTTTGAAGACAATGGGCTGCCTTTCTGGGTGCCTGATGCGTTCAGAAGTTGTTCTGTGGAATTTGCTCAGCGTTCAAATGTTCTTTCAATGAATCTGTGGGGGAGAAAGTAGTCCCCCCGTCCTATTCCTCCACCATCTTAAGACCACCTCCTAGATTGCTTTTCATTGAAATAAAGAGAGCCATATTTCTCTTTGCCAGGAGTCACCGCAATTACCTTATTCACCCACAGGCAAATTTAAATATCAGCCAATATTAGTAGAGCAGATAAGTTTTTCTTTAAAGAACAATATATAGTTCTTATAGCCAAAATATTATATGTAAATCATTTTCCTCCAGGAAAGAGACTTTTCAACTCCTCTACCATGATTTCTAATTTGATGAATCAGAATCCCATCAAAGGAAATCAGTAAAGAATATAGCATATAGGTTAATTATTTTCCTAGACATGGAGGAAAAAAGGCTGTCACTTACTTTTTCTTTGTCGAATAAGTAGGAATTACAAAATCCCATCATCCCATGCAGACTCTGACTAATTTTCAGTTGGGGGACTTGAGAGAAGATGACAGCTGCAGACAGTGTGGAGGAAAAACCACCTTGCAACATTCTTTGTCAAGTTGCAGCCTCTGGCTTTGACCCAGGGCCAGTATTCCTGGAGACATGATGAAGTGTGAAAAGTACTGGCAGGCATTTTAAGCTGAAAAAAAAGAAAAGAAAAGCTATGCATTAAGGGAAAAGGCGACCAGGAGAGATTAATATTTGTGAGGTTTATAGCAAAAAAAAAAAAAAAGGCAAAGCAATAGGAAGTAAAGAAATCCCCAAAGGGAATTTCTTACAACAGCAGCAGATTAGAAACAGGATGGACCAGAGCAGGAAGCTTATTTTTCCAGCTGGAGCATTTCCCTGCAAACCTGAAGTTGCTTTTGGAACGACAGACAAATGCCAAGCAAATGTAAAATCAAGAAATCATGATAGAATTTACAGGGGCTGGGAAAGTCTGAGGACTGGGAAGAAAGAAAGAAAGAGAGAAGGAAAGAGTGGGGGTGTTGTGAAGAGAGGAAGGGATAAAATACAGAGAAAGAACCAGCATTCTGAACTCGGAGCATTTCAGAAACGGAGCAAGAAAGGAGAATAACGTTTCTGCTAGGAAATTCAGGCTTTCAAGTTAGAAGAAGAGCTTGAGGTGAGTCAGTCTAGATATTTTCAAATGTTATAACCAAAGGAAATAAACTTCAAACCAAGTCATATGCACAGTCTCCATATAGATAGAGCAGAGCTCATCAGCTTTGAGTGGAAGGGGCATTGTTGGCCCTGTATGCACTGGCCTCAACTAGTGCCTGGAAATTGACTCCTGGGGCACTTTGAGATCTTTAAGGCTTTTCAGATTACTTATTTTCAGATAAGCCTGGTGTCACCTACTCCTCCCTTTATTATTTAGGAAACAGAATCTAAGGTCTTAGGGCTTGCAAATGCATATTTTGAAGGCCTACATGCCCTAAGGTTCGTTCCAGTTATCGGATGCCCTGGGTTCTGAATTTTCAGGCTCTTCCTGCTGAAAATAAAGGTCTTTGAACCTCTCTCATTACATTGCAGGTCACTGTTACACTCCTTCCTGACAGACTTAACAATAGACTGATGAACTCCACTTTCACTGTGAGAAACAGAGAGGATGCTTCTCTTGTGCTTGAAACGGAGGCTTTCACTGGGGCAGTGAATAAGGTAGGGGGTTAGAAAATGAGGTTTCCTTTGCCTGTAACTCTGTCTGCTCTCATTGGGGCCTTCTGCCATAGATGGGGTTTTCCAACAGTTTTCTTCAGCCTCTCCAGCTTGTAATGATTTCTTTAATGATCATTTTCAGCCACTGCCTGTCAGCTTTCAGCCATGGGAGGTTCTACTGGCATTCACTTTGCTTCAGATGTTCAAGTTCGCAGCTTCTACTAGCTCCTCTGGTAAGATAATGGTGTCCCATGATCACTCAGTACCTGGCAAAGAAAAATTCTTTCCCTGTCAGTACTGACTCTGCAGTGTCTTTCTTAGAAGGACTTCTATGAAAGCTTTTTTTTTTTTTAAGCACAGCTACCTCGCAGCACACCTCTTTCAGGGCATGATTTCAGATGTCCATATAGTTTCTCTCAGAAACCACATCTTTGTATATACACACATTGTCACATTTATGTTACTTTTTTCCCTTTAACCTTGCCTTGAAATGAATTCTGACCTTGTTGGCAGACGTATCGGGTGAGTGTTGTCTTTTCCACTTTCTGAAGATGTAATCTCAAGAAAACCATAAAATTTCTAAGAATCTCATATCTCTTAACTGTTCAGATGGAGATAAATCCTAATCAACTCCAGAGGTACTGGAAGCCTTAAGTAAGTCACACTAATGTGAAAATGTTTTCAAAATTGTAAACTATTATGTGAGTATAAGGGATTATATAACCGCAATCATAATGGTATCAATCTGTTTCCTCTGCCTTCTTAAGGCTTAAGGCTCTCACTGTAACAAAGGGGGCTCAGATGGTAAAGAATCTGCCTGCAATGCAGGAGACTTGGCTTCTGTCCCTGAGTTGGGAAGATCCCCTGGAGGAGGGCATGTCAACCCACTCCAGTATTCTTGCCTGGAGAATCCCCAAGGACAGAGGAGCCTGGCAGGCAACAGTCCATGGGGTTGTAAAGAGTCGGATATGACTGAGTGACTAAGCATACACATTCAAATCAAGGAATCTAGTTTAGTAATATCTAAATTTAGACAACAGGATAGTTGGCAAATTCTCCCAATTCTTCTTCATCTAGTCCCATATACGTGGAGGCAATTATTTTTAAATATTGAGTAATGAAAATATTTTCTAGGTATCCCATAATTTTCTTTGTAAAAGAAATGTACACGTGTACAATTCTTGGGGATCAAATATCTTTTTTGTCAGTAAATAAGCTCATTGGATAATTTGAATTTAATGCTTTCAGCATCCAGTTGATCAATTTGGCTGTTAAGGAATCTGTGTGGTTGTTATATGCAACTTCACCAGCATGATCTTATTATCAAATAAACATACACACACATATGTTTATTCACAATAAATATTTAGTATAACTATCCACCTTCAGCATTTGCAACCTTGCTTGCTCTTCTTCTCTGTTCCATCTCTCCACAAAGCAGATACTGTCTTTCAGTGGCTTAAGCCAGAATCCAGTCCTTCATACTCTGACTCTTTCCTCTTACATTTTATCAATCACAGAAGACTCCTGATTCTATCTCCTAAATGTGTTTTGAATTTATCTATTTCTTTCCATCCCCATTGGCATGTCTCTATTAGAGGTCACTGTTACCTCTGATATTCACGGGGGCAACAGTTCCAAATTAGTTTTCCTGCCTCCAGTTTTCCTCTCAGTAACCCTACAGCAATGTACACATGATCTAATGCAAATTCAGTCCTGTAAACCAGAACGTAAGCTCCATGAGTTCAGGACCTGGGCCTTTCTTTCTCACCTCTATGTCCCCAGTGACTTATGCAATGATTTTTTCATTCAGCAAACATTTAAAGAGTGTTAACTATATACAGAGATCATTCTGTCATTTTTGAGATTGCATCCAAGAACTGCATTTCAGACTCTTTTGTTTACCATGATGGCTACTCCATTTCTTCTAAGGGATTCCTGCCCACAGTAGTAGATATAATGGTCATCTGAGTTAAATTCACCCATTCCAGTCCATTTTAATTCACTGATTCCTAGAATGTCGACATTCATGCTTGCCATCTCCTGTTTGACCACTTCCAATTTGCCTTGATTAATGGACCTAACATTCCAGATTCCTATGCAATATTGCTCTTCACAGCATCGAACCTTGCTTCTATCACCAGTCACATACACAACTGGGTATTGTTTGTGCTTTGACTCCATCCCTTCATTCTTTTTGGAGTTATTTCTCCACTGCATATTGGGCACCTACTGACCTGGGGAGTTTCTCTTTCAGTATCCTATCATTTTGTCTTTTCATGGGGTTCTCAAGGCAAGAATACTGAAGTGGTTTGCCACTCCCTTTTCCAGTGGACCACATTCTGTCAGACCTCTCCACCATGACCCGTCCATCTTAGGTGGCCCCACACAGCATGGCTTAGTTTCATTGAAATGGAGTAGCCATCATGGTCAAAAAAAGAGTCCGAAATGCAGTACTTGGAGGCAATCTCAAAAATGACAGAATGATCTCTGTTCACTTCAAGGCAAACTATTTAATATCACGGTAATCCAAGCCTATGCCCCAACCAGTAATGCTGAAAAAGCAGAAGTTGAACGGTTCTATGAAGACCTACAAGACCTTTTAGAACTAACACTCAAAAAAGATGTCTTCATTATAGGGGACTGGAATGCAAAAGTAGGACGTCAGGAAACACCTGGAGTAACAGGCATGTTTGGCCTTGGAGCATGGAATGAAGCAGATCAAAGGCTAATAGAGTTTTGCCAAGAGAACGCACCGATCATACCAAACACCCTTTTCCAACAACACAAGAGAAGACTCTATACATGGACATCACCAGATGGTCAATACTGGAATCAGATTAATTACATTCTTTGCAGCCAAAGATGGGGAAGCTGTATACAGTCAGCAAAAACAAGATTGGGAGCTGACTGTGGCTCAGATCATGAACTCCTTATTGCCAAATTCAGACTTAAATTAAAGAAAGTAGGGAAAGCCACTACACTTTTCAGATATGACCTAAACCAAATCCCTTATGATTATACAGTGGAAGTGAGAAATACATTAAAGGGACTAGATCTGATAGATAGAGAGCCTGATGAACTATGGCTGGAGGTTCGTGACATTGTTCAGGAGACAGGGATCAAGCCCATCCCAATGGAAAAGAAAGGCAAAAAGGCAAAATGGCTGTCTGAGGAGGCCTTACAAATAGCTGTGAAAAGAAAGGAGCAAAAAGCAAAGGAGAAAAGAAAAGATATTCCCATTTGAATGCAGAGTTCTAAAGAGTAGCAAGGAGCGATAAGAAAGCCTTCCTCAGTGATCAATGCAAAGAAATAGAGGAAAACAACAGAATGGGACAGACTAGAGATCTCTTCAAGAAAATTAGAGATACCAAGGGAACATTTCATGCAAAGACGGGTTCAATAAAGGACAGAAATGGTAAGGACCTAACAGAAGCAGAAGATATTAAGAAGAGGTGGCAAGAATACACAGAAGAACTGTACAAAAAAAGTTTTCACGACCCAGATAATCACAATTGTGTGATCACTCACCTAGAGCCAGACATCCTGGAATGTGAAGTCAAGTGGGCCTTAGAAAGCATCACTACGAATAAAGCAAGTGGAGGTGATGGAATTCCAGTTGAGCTCTTTCAAATCCTGAAAGATGATGCTGTGAAAGTGCTGCACTCTATATGCCAGCAAATTTGGAAAACTCAGCAGTGGCCGCAGGACTGGAAAAGGTCAGTTTTCATTCTAATCCCAAAGAAAGGCAATGCCAAAGAATGATCAAACTACCACACAATTGCACTCACCTCACACGCTAGTAAAGTAATGCTCAAAATTCTCCAAGCCAGGCTTCAGCAATATGTGATCTGTAAACTTTCAGATGTTCAAGCTGGTTTTAGAAAAGGCAGAGGAACCAGAGATCAAATTGCCACTATCTGCTGGATCATCAAAAAAGCAAGAGAGTTCCAGAAAAACATCTATTTCTGCTTTATTGACTACACAAAAGCCTTCGACTGTGTGGATCACAATAAACTGTGGAAAATTCTTAAAGATATGGGAATCCCAGACCACCAGACCTGCCTCTTGAGAAACCTGTATGCAGGTCAGGAAGCAACAGTTAGAACTGGACATGGGGCAACAGACTGGTTCCAAATAGGAAAAGGAGTACGTCAAGGCTGTATATTGTCACCCTGCTTATTTAACTTACATGCAGAGTACATCATGAGAAACGCTGGGCTGGAAGAAGCACAAACTGAAATCAAGATTGTTGGGAGAAATAATAACCTCAGATATGCAGATGACATAACTTTCATGGCAGAAAGTGAAGAGGAACTAAAAAGCCTCTTGATGAAAGTGAAAGAGGAGAGTGAAAAAGTTGGCTTAAAACTCAACATTCAGAAAACGAAGATCATGGCATCTGGTCCCATCACTTCATGGGAAATAGGTGGTTAAACAGTGGAAACAGTGGCTGACTTTATTTTGGGGGGCTCCAAAATCACTGCAGATGGTCATTGCAACCATGAAATTGAAAGACACCTACTCCTTGGAAGGAAAGTTATGACCAACCTAGACAGCATATTAAAAAGCAGAGACCTTACTTTGCCAACAAAGGTCCATCTGGTCAAGGCTATGGTTTTCCCAGTGGTCATGTATGGATGTGAGAGTTGGACTGTGAAGAAAGCTGAGCGCCAAAGAATTGATGCTTTTGAACTGTGGTGTTGGAGAAGACTCTTGAGAGTCCCTTGGACTGCAAGGAGATCCAGTCCTAAAGGATCCATCCTAAAGGAGATCAGTCCTGGGTGTTCATTGGAAGGACTGGTGTTGAAGCTGAAACTCCAATACTTTGGCCACCTCATATGAAGAGTTGACTCATTGGAAAAGACCTTGATGCCGGGGTGATTGGGGGCAGGAGGAGAAGTGGATGACAAAAGATGAGATGGCTGGATGGCATCACTGACTCGATGGACATGAGTTTGGGTAGACTCCAGGAGTTGGTGATGGGCAGGGAGGCCTAGTGTGCTGTGACTCATGGAGTTACAAAGAGTCAGACATGACTGAGTGACTGAACCTAACCGAACTATATACAAAGCAATGTTCTAAGCACTGGAGATTCAATACAAAACAAGACAGTCAAAATGGCTTTGCCACCAAAGAATCTTATATTTTAGGAACAAGCAAACAAAAGTAAAGAAAGTATAAGCAGTGGAAAGTGATATGACACAAACTTGCTGTGTGACAGACAGTGGCCAGTGGGCTGCTTTAGGTAAGGTGGATCAGGAAAATCTCCTTGAAGGAACTGATGGACATGAATGGCTGTCACTCTCCTTCTTATAAATTTTCTGGGGTCATCATTGTCCTCATGAGGTCATGATTTTTCAGATTCTTATCTTTTATTTTTCAAGGATAATATTTAGCCACTTTTCAGCATTCTATATTAATTTCAATTTTTCTTACATGGTTCTCACACTTTACCTGGCACAACAGTCAGAGGAAGTTTATGCTAAAACAAAGATTCCAGGCTCCATTCCAAGGGTTTTTATTCATTTGATTTGGAGTGGAGCTGGGAGTGTGCATGTCTAACACACTGTCCCCAGGTGATGCCAGTGATGCTGGTCCAGTGACCAACATTGCACACTCACACACCCACATGCAGCCCTCCTTCACACTCTCTGGCTGTGTCCATGGAGTCTCACTCACCTGCCCCAGCTCCTTTTCCTTTTTTGCCTTATTTGCTCTTATTCATTTTTCATGTCTCAGTATTTTTTCATCTACTCTAAGGACATCACCTAAATATACATTTCCCTCTCTTTTAGGTGCTCTATAAAGTCTTATTGCATCCCAGTCTTATCCCTCTTATTATGGTTTCTTATTTCTATGTTTGTTTGGACTTCCCAGGTGGTGCTAGTGGTAAAGAACCTGTCTGCCAATGCGGGAGACATAAGAGACACAGGTTCAATCTATGGTTCATGAAGATTCTGTGGAAGAGGGCACAGCAACCCACTCCAGTATTCTTGCCTGGAGAATCCCCACATATAGAGGAACCTGGCAGGTTATGGTCCAGACGGTAGCAAAAATTTGGACATAACTGAAGTGACTTAACAGGCAGCATGTTTGTATACCTGATTCATACCTCCTTGGATGTATTTTTCACTGATGTATCTTTATTTCCAAGCATAGTGCCTGGCACTCCTCAAATAATTTTTATTCAAGAAATGCAAGTTCTCCGATGACTGCTAGTTTGGACAAATGATTTTCTGCATAAGCCATGTGAATTTGGAAAATAATTAGATATAATAAAACCTAATAATGTATTAATGCCAAAGAGAGTTCTTAAAGGAGAAAACATGAATGGATCATTTCTATTAAAACTGTGATTTATGGATTGAACTTCAAGCACATAATCCCTCTGTGTCTTTTTCTATCTCACCTTGAAGAAAAATGGCAAAGTATTTTTTTAATGATGGAAAATACTACAGAAATAAAAATAATGATATATCTACTTGTAGACTGACAGAAGAAATTAAAAACTTTTTTTTTTCTGTTTCTGTCCCATCACTTCATGGCAAATAGATTGGGAAACAATGGAAACAGTGACAGAGTTTATTTTGGGGGGGCTCCAAAATCACTACATATGGTGACTGCAGCCATGAAATTGAAAGACACTTACTCCTTGGAAGAAAAGCTATGACCAACCCAGACAACATATTAAAAAACAGAACCATTAGTTTGCCAACAAAGGTCCATCTAGTCAAAGCTATGGTTTTTGCAGTAGTCGTGTATGGATGTGAGAGTTGGACAATAAAGAAAGCTACTATAAAGAAAGCTGAGCACCGAAGAATTGATGCTTTTGAACTGTGGTGTTGGAGAAGACTCTTGAGAGTCCCTTGGACTGCAAGGAAATCCCACCAGTCCATCCTAAAGGAAATCCGTTCTGGGTGTTCATTGGAAGGACTGATGCTGAAGCTGAAACTCCAATACTTTGGCCACCTGATGTGAAGAGTTGACTCACTGGAAAAGACCCTGATGCTGGGGAAGATTGAAGGCGGGAGGAGAAGGGGACAACAGAGGATGAGACGGTTGGATGGCATCACCGACTGGATGGACACGAGTTTGAGCAAGCTCTGGGAGTTGGTGGTGGACAGGGACGCCTGGCGTGCTGCAGTCCACAGGGTCGCAGAGAGTCGGACACGACTGAGCGCCTGAATGGAACTGGACATTAAGTAATTCATGTGTCATATTAAGTAATGGCTGTGCCAAGTCTTAGGGGCAGCTCTCACGCTTTTCCTTGCAGTGCTCGGGTTCTCAGTTGTGGCATGAGGGCTTCTTTTTAGCTGTTGTTCTTAGGTTTAGTTGCCCTGAGGCATGCAGGATCTTAGTTCCCTGACCAGGAATCAAACCTGTGTCCCCTGTATGGGAAGGTGGATTCTTAACCACTGGATCACCAGGGAAGTCACCCAGAATTTTTTTTGAAACAAATATTATAATATTTCCTTTACTATTTTAAAAATTATTTTCTTCCATGTATTTTACATTGAAGTGATTCTGAAACAAAAAAGGTAGCTAACAGAAGAACATTTTCATTGAGCCAAGAAAGAATAAGTCCCTTTACGGGCTTCTGATACATGTTTTCTTACATGCGAAGTTATGAGAAAAAATGAAATTGTACGTTAGTCAATCAAGGCAATGTTCATTAAATTGAGAATAGTATCAACAATTTCGTCCTGGTTGATACTTAATCGAAGGAAGAAAAACAAACAATATGGACAGTGTGAAGTAAATTTGAGATAGGAAATATTCCAGACCATCTGATTACTCATCTTCTCAATTTTCTCTGCCATCAGTGACAGGGCATTCACTGTCACTGTCCAAGTTAACGCAAAACAAGGGGCTAACATAGATCTTCACTAAAACTGAGCTTTCCAGTATGGGAAATCAAAGTGGAAGACAGGAAGAGGAAAGCTTAGATTTTAAAGAGAAAAAATTGCTTCTCAGAGATGATATGTATTTTGTAGAGCATAAAATGAATTTGATCTGAGTTGGGAATTCAAAACATAAGAGCTTTAAATGATTGCTAAACCCCAGTGCCTACATTTAAGAAATCTATTTTCCACCTTGGAGATTTAGAAAATAAAAACTACATGTCAGTAGAGGACTGGGGATAGGGCTTTTTGGCTTCTGGAAAGTCTTGAATGAGTCACTTAGTGTCATATGAGAAATAGGTGTTATTCCTACAAAATCTATCATACCACAAAAGCAAAGCATTGCAAAGGACATTTAAAAGTCACCTTAAGCATACCCCTGTCTGCACACATGCCAATTTGAAAATTATTACAGGCCAGTTTTAAGTGAATAAATACTTCTTCATTCCATTAGTAATCTGGTACAATACTTAACAGTTTCACTGTCAGAAAAGTCTTCCTTACATATTATATAAATCCCTTCTGAGTTTCCTTTCTTTCTTCCTTCCTTTTCTGCCTTGTTGCTTTCTTGCTTCGTTTTTGCCTTCTTTCAATTCAGTCTTTCATAGAGTTGGAGAACAGTTATAGTCATCATGAACTATAAGTGTGTTCATCTTTTATATAAAAGGCAAATAGCAATTTCTGTCTAGTTGAATAAGCTCAGTTATTCAATCTGTTACTCAGTGATTTCAGTTATTCTTTAACCTTATGCAAGATCTAATTTTTTCTTACCTAGACACCTGTTTCTATTCACTGGTTCTCTCACATTGTGTCAAAGATCTTGTTTATTCTTTAGGTTTCGAGTAAATGAGGTAAAGCAGGCTATGGTTTTTCATACAGAATTTGATCAGTTATTAAAATAATGTAAACATCTGAACTTTCACTTTCAATGTGCAAGTAATATAATCAATTACAAAATATTAGGAAAACAGGTAAGCAAAAAGAAAAACATCACCCACATCCCACTACTCAGTGGTTATAATTATATTTTAGACTGTTCCCTATCTAAATTTTGTATGTCTTATATAACATATCATGATTGTTTTGCTATCTTAACAAAATTAAATTTTAGAAATTGTATTACATGTTGCAAAATTATTTCTCAAGTTGATCCAAATAAAGTAGAAAAACAGACATACAAACACACCATCAACTACAACATAAAAAATACTATAGTAAAATATGGTAAAATATTAGTGTAACAGAGCAGGACATTTTTTCTTAACAACAGTCTGGAAGAAACAGGAAAGACTCTATCTTGATTATGTCATTTTAGTCACTACTAAATGAGGACAAATAGAGGTTCCCTTAACAGAAAATAGAAGACAAAAAAACGTAAAAAAACAGTCATATATAGACATAAAGTATAAGAAAGTGTGTGCTTGGATAGGTAAAAAGCATACAAAGATTCCTGAGTCTAGCTTTCAAAGCTGGAGCTATTTATGCTTTCTCATCGTTTCTTCTATGCAGGGTATAAAAGTACAGCCTATATTTTCCATAGTCAAGCTAATGTTAGATCTCAGAGGATATTTGTTCCTTCCTTTCATGCATGAGGCATTCATTGTAAGATTCTTTTTGAACATGCAGTTGCTAATGGAGCTGTCACAGAAAGACACTGAGAGATGAAGTTAACTTTTAAAAATATTTAACCTTTTATTTATGGACTAGTTTCAAAGAACAGATAATTATGGAAAAAATACTTTGATTCCAAATTTCTTATGCATGTGACCTGATAAAAATGCTGAAATTCAGAGGAAGGTAGTCAAAAGGCATAAATTTCCAGTTATAAGTAGGACTAGGAATGTGATGTACAATGTAATGGCTATAGATAACACTGTTAAGAGAATAGATACTGAGAGTTCTCATCACAAGAGTATTTTTTTCTTTTTTTTAGCTACATGAGAGGATGGTTCTTAACTAAAACTATTATAATCATTTCATAATATATGTATGTCAAACTGTCATGCTGTATACTTTATACTTACACCTTAAACTTATAAACTTATACAGTATGTCAATTAATCCTCATGATAACTGTAAAGACTTAAATTATCAGACAGTCAAGAGCCTCATTTCTTAAATGAGGTAATAATAAGGTCTACTTTTATGGGGACTATAAAAATTAAGATGTACATGGTGACATTATGAGGACTTCCAACTGGACTCACTAATTCCCTATGTTAGGTATCAAGTTTGTCTATTCTTTCTCCCATCCTCACACATGATGTCCAGATATTTTACCCAATCATCCAGGAATTTACAAGTGTCCGTGGCATTTGATAAAGTCATATTGTAGGCAGGTATATTATTAAGAGTTAAGTTTTGCTTCTCACAAAATGCCTGGACATTTTACTGATCAATTAAGTATTTCAAATTTGGATAATAAAAACTAATCCAACTGTGAATTCTGGGTTATTTTTGATGGCTTTGTGGAGATATAATAGACATACAACATTGCATAAGTTTAAGTATGCAAGGTGATAATTTTATTACATTTATATGTGTTCATACACTTTTACAAAGTACATTCTATTGGCATCAGCTTTATGAATCTAACAGAGAATAATAGACCCATATTGGTGCTGAATATATAAGACAAGGAACTATATGCTTCACTCCAGAAAGACCACAGCAGAAAAATTGTGGTACCTTCTGGAAGTTTCAAAGTAGAGAGGAGCAAATAGATGGCAGAAGTCAACACTGAAGGAGTATCTATTCAGTGCCATATTGTTTCAGGTAGTTTATCCACATTCTGTCTATAAATTCTCACAACCAACCTGAGGCAGAGTTTTTAATATGAAAATTATGAGATATAAAGCATTGAGAAACAGTTTAAAATCAAGCACTAAGATAAAGTAGGAATATTATGGCAACATTCACTTCTGTAAGTCCTTTCCATAAGAAGTGATCTCCTTAATAAAGAACTATCCTACAATGTGGGTCTTCCCAGGTGGCTAAGATGGTAAAGAATCTGCCTGCAGTATGGGAGACCCAGGTTGGATTCCTGCGTCTGGAAGATCCCCTGGAGAAAAGAATGGCAACCCAATCTAGTATTCTTGCCTGGAGAATTCCATGGACAGAGGAGCCTGGTGGGCTACAGTTCATGGGGTTACAAAGAATCGAAGCTGACTAAACGACTTTGACACTCACACATCTTACAATGTAGACACTAAGAGTTAAGGGGAAGAGACAGGATACTTCTCTAAATTAATGTTATTAGCATTATACATTTCTCTACTGATTCCATTGAGCAAGACTTACTTGCTCAGGCTAGGAGCTTTCATATATTTGTCTTTCTTCTCTGGAGCTTTAAACCTATTAAAATACACAGTAATCATTTTAAAAACTGTTTTTCACATGCATTTTCAGATATGCATTATACCTGGCCATTAGGCTCAGAGTCTGATAGAAATCATATACCAGGATAAAAGTAAAATGGGCCTAAAGATAAACTACTGTTTGGGTTATAGGGCTCTGCGCTGTCGGCTTACTATTAAATTTGGAAAGTGACTTACCAGTTTCTCATCTGAGCTGCTACTTGCCGATTTCAGCTGGGAAAAAAAAAAATAGCATCAACTTCCCATTATCATACTCAGAACAAAGATCTGTGGATTTTTTTTATGATTGGAATGTCTGGTAAATATCCATTCCACTGATACTGCAGAGAGCTGATCCATATCTCCTCTGTGTTTCAAATGCATTTGTTTTAGTAAGTGAATAATCAAAAATAAATTACTCTTTCAACAGAAAACTGTCTGAGATGTGAACTTATGTGTGTAAAAGCCTTTCATCATGTTTAAAGGTATCTAGAGGAACGTAATAAAGCACTGGATTCTATTCGTCCTTTTTTAACTAGTGTGAATTATTCCTTAAGACAACAGGGTTGTTCATGCCTTGGTTACTTTCAAGACAACCTATTTGCAAGTGAAAACTGTATCACAGTGCCACAGTGCCTATTACATTTTGAAATTTTCTGATATATGTCTTGCAGTTTGGTACTGTACTTGCAGTGGGGTCTAACCTACGCATGTGGAAAAGACATACATGAACACACTATTAAAAATGAAGTTTAGATCATCTGTTCCATGTAAAAACCTGAAGTGTTCTACCTTTTAAAATATATTTGTCTATATATAGAATGCAAATGAGTACAGCTGCATTCTAAGCTACTTGCTCACTTTACTCCCTCAAAAATACTAATGCTATGACTATAAAATAATAATTGAAGCAACAATTTTCAAACACATTATTGAACCTCTTCTAAAATGAGTAAATACCCAAATAAATATCTTCTCAGGTAATTTCTAAAAATTGTGTCCTTTATCTTTTAGATTATCCATTCTAAAGACACTGCTTTAGAGCCCTAAGCATGTATATACACATATACATATACACATGCACACACATATGTCCCTTTAAAAACATCTGCCAGCTGAGTTTTTATAATCATAAAATCTTAGAATCAAGATCATTTTTATTCCCTTGTTTTATGATTGTTTCTTTTTCATAGTTCCTTATAACACCTACCTTAATGGATTCTGAAAGAGACGTTTTCTTCTTCTAGACTTATACATTGTTATGAAGTATAATATTTTCCACATGGAAAAAACATGATGGTGTTACTTATACAAAGTCATGTCATATTAGTAGCAGAATTAGAGCTTAAAATATCTTCTGGCACCACGGTTTATTGTTATACAGCATTTAATTTTGTGCTGTTCTATTGACTTTATGGCATTTTTGTAGGTGATGTGATACCCCAAATAGGTCATGCAAATCAGCTCTTTTATTTAATATATAGACATCCCCCTGTAAGCACAAAGATATTTCACAATATTATAAAAAGAGTTCCCTCTCCTAATCCATTATTCCCAAATCCATCAAAATAACATGATTACTATAATGAGTAATGGAGTCTGTCATGGTAACATGCAAGAAGAGTTTATTTTTCTGCAAATTCTGAGTACATTACCCAGTGATCTTATTTCCATTCAGTGGAGAGTAAATGTTCCCTTCCTCTTTTCTTTTCTGATATTGAAACAATTCTAAGCATCTCTAGATCATCAGCTTCCTTTAATGGTCCACTGTTCAATATTAAAAGTGATAAGGCATTGTTTTTCAAGTATATATTACTCATAGAGTTTATTTTGTTTTTTACATTACTTTTCCTTTTGTTTCTAATTGCTAATATACTAAAAATATAAGAGGCAAGAATTGAAAGAAAAATACTTGAGAATTCTTGTGAATGTACTAATTAGAGCCTAATCTGGCTTGCTATTCTAGTGAGAATTTATATATATATACATACATGGACTAATGCAGAGAAAAGGGTGTCTTTCTTGCCTGAGAGACATTAGAAAGACTCTTGTTTCTCTTTCCTGAGAGTCGATTTTTTGTTTCTCACACCAAAAATCCTGGGATGTAGTATCAGGAATAAAAATTGTGCTTCCTGATTAATTTTGAACTCCTATGAGTCTGCAGGGTTACCTTGAAGGCTTTACTAGTTATCAGTTTCCTATCTCTTACAAACATGCTATTATACTTTAGGGGTAATTGAAGAAAGTAGGGAAAACCACTAGGTCATTCAGGTATGACCTAAATCAAATCCCTTACGATTATACAGTGGAAGTGAGAAATAGATTCAAGGGATTAATTCTGATAGACAGAATGTCTGAAGAACTATGGACAGAGGTTCGTGACATTGTACAGGAGGCAATGATCAAGACCAACTCCAAGAAAAAGAAATGCAAAAAGGCCAAATGGTTGTTTGAGGAGGTCTTACAAATAGCTGAGAAAAGAAGAGAAGTGAAAGACAAAGGAGAGAAGGAAAGATGTACCCATTTGAATGCAGAGTTCCAAAGAATAGCAAGGAGAGATAAGAAAGTCTTCCTAAGTGAGCAATGCAATGAAATAGGGGAAAACAATAGGATGGGAAAGACTAGAGATTCATGAAAATAAGAGATACCAAGGGAACATTTCATGTAAAGATGGGCTCAATAAAGGACAGAAATGGTATGGACCTAACAGAAGTAGAAGATATTAAGAAGAGGTGGCAAGAATACACAGGAGAGCTATACAAGAGAGATCTTAATGACCCAGATAAACCATGATGGTGTGATCACTCACCTAGAGCCAGACATCCTGGAATGAGAAGTCAAGTGGGCCTTAGGAAGCATCGCTACAAACAAAGCTAGTGGAGGTGATGGAATTCCAGCTAAACTATTTCAAACCCTAAAAGATGACACTGTGAAAGTGCTGCACTCAATGGACCAGCAAAGTTGGAAAACTCAGCAGTGGCCACAGGACTAGAAAAGGTCAGTTTTCATTCCAATCCCAAAGAAAAGCAATGCCAAATAAGGTTCAAACTTCCACACAATTGCACTAATTTCACACAGTAAAAAAGTAATGTTCAAAATTCTCCAAGTGAGACTTCAACAGTATGTGAACCAAGAAATTCCAGATGTTCAAGCTGAATTTAGAAAAGCAAGAGGAACCAGATATCAAATTACCAACATCTGTTGAGTTATAGAAAAAGCAAGAGAGGTCCAGAAAAACATCTATTCTGCTTCATTGACTATGCCAAAGCCTTTTACTGTGTAGGTCACAACAAACTGAATAGTCTGAAATAGATGGGAATACCAGATCACATTACCTGCTTCCTGAGAAACCAGTATGCTGGTCAAGAAGCAACAGTCAGAAGCAGACATAGAATAATGGACTGGCTCAAACTTGGAGGAAAGGAGTAGGTCAAGGCTGTATATTGTCACCCTGCTTATTTGACTTAAATGTAGGGTACACCATGAGAAATGGATGGAGCACCAGCTGGAATCAAGATTGCTGGGAGAAATATCAATAACCTCAGATACGCAGACAACACCACCCTACGGCAGAAAGTGAAGAAGAACTAAGGAGCATCTTGATGAAAGTGAAAGAGGAGAGTGAAAAAGTTGGCTTAAAACTCAACATTCAGAAAACTAAGACCATGGCATCCAGTCCCATCACTTCATGGCAAATAGATGAGGTTAGTGGAAATGACAGACTTTATTTTGGGGGCTTTAAAATCACTGCAGATGGTGACTGCAGCCATGAAATTAAAAGAGGCTTGCTCCTTAGGGAAAAAGCTATGACAAACCTAGATAGCATACTAAAAAGCAGAGGCATTACTTTGCTGACAAAGGTCCATATAGTCAATGCTGTGGTTTTTCCAGTAGTCATGTATGGATGTGAAAGTTGGACCATAAAGAAGGCTGAGAACCAAAGAACTGATGCTTTTGAACTGTGGTGTTGGAGAAGGCTCTTGAGAGTTCTTGGGCTGCAAGAAGATCGAACCAGTCCATCCTGAAGATCAGTCCTGAATATTTATTGGAAAGGCTGCAGCTGAAGCTCCAATACTTTGGCCACTTGATGCAAAGAACTGACTCATTACAAAAGATCCTGATTCTGGGAAAGATTGAAGGCAGGAGGAGAAGGTGAGAACAGGGGATGAGATGGTTGGATGGCATCACCTACTCAATGGACATGAGTTTGAGCAGGCTTTGGGAGTTGATGAAGGACACAGAAGCCTGGTCTGCTGCAGTCCATGGAGTCATAAAGAGTTGGACATAACTGAGTGACTGAACAACCACAACAATGTCAATTAACAGGATTTCAGTGAGAACCAATTAAAATGTTCTCCTTTATGTTAGAGGGATGGATAGCTTAAACAAAACAAAAATTCAAATGAGCATGTAATACAAAGACCTATCTTGTTCAGTCTTCATACAAGTTTTTCTTCCATGTTGTGTCTATTGAGGCCTCTTTATTTCTCTTTATCCTTTCTTTCTCACTTAAGTTTGAACAATTAACTCATTTTTTTTTTTTAGTTCAGTTTTATACCTAGACTTCCTCTCTTGCAAAACCACTTGACCCAGTTAAATGATTAGATCTTGTTTGGTAAGTATGCAGGCCTAAAACCTAGTTTTGTCTGGTGTCTGGTGTTTAGAACCATACTGAGAATGAATGAACCCATCTGTCCCTATCAGCCTCCTAGTAACCATGCCTACACAACTGGTATATCAAACAAGAATGCCACTCCATTAATTATACTAGGTACAAGCCAAAACAAAACCTGGAATACTTATATCTAAAATAAAGACATTAAAAAGCCAAAAATTATACACAGAACCATTTTATGAACATGGAATGAGAATACAAAGACTGAATGACAGGTGGCACTGGACAAAATTTAAATAATATAGTATAGTGGAAAGGCTCTCTAATTGGGCTATCTAATCTCAGCTTGAGCAATTATTAGCTGTGAAGCCCTAGAGAAATTATTTAACTTTCCTCTAAATCTTAATACGCTCAATAGTAAAACGAGAGTGGTAATAGTTCCTTGGGCTTCCCCAGTGTCTCAGTGGTAAAGATTCTGCTTACAAAGCAGCAGATGCTGGGGATGCAGGTTCGATCCCTAGGTCAGGAAGATACCCTGGAGGAGGAAAGGGTGGGAAAATCTACTCCAGTATTTTTGTTTTAATTTGTTTATTTTTAATTGAAAGATAATTGTTTTATAATATTGTGTTGGCTTCTGCCATACATCAACATGAATCAGCCATAGGTATACACAAATCCCTTCTCTCTGGAACCTCCCTCCCACCTCCCACCCCATCCAACCCCTTTCTTTCTAGATTCCATATATATGCATTAATATGTAATATTTGCTTTTCTCTTTCTGACTTACTTCACTCTGTATAGTAAACTCTAGGTTCTCCACCTCATTAGAACTGATTCAGATGCATTCCTTTTTATGGCTGAGTAACAGAAAAGTAAACAGCCCAATCAAAAAGTGGGCAAATGACCTAAACAGACATTTCTCCAAAGAAGACATACAGATGGTTAATAAACACATGAAAAGATGCTCAACATCACTCATTATTAGCAAAATGTGTATCAAAGCTACAATGAGATATCAACTCAGACTGGTCAGAATGGTCATCATCAAAAAATCTACAAACAATAAAGGCTGGAGAGGGTGTGGAAAAAAGGGAATCTTCTTGCACTGCTGGTGGAAATATAAATTGATGCACCCACTATGGAAAACAGTATGGAGATTCCTTAAAAAACCAGGAATAAAACTTCCATATGACCAAGCAATCCCACTACTAGGCATATACTCTGAAGAACCAAAACTGGAAAAGACACATGTACCCCAATGTTCATTGTAGTGTTATTTACAGTAGCTAAGACATGGAAGCAACCTAGATTCCATTGACAGATGAATGGATAAAGAAGTTGTGCCACTCCAGTGTTCTTACCTGGACAATCCCATGGACAGAGAAGCTTGGCAGACTATAGTCCAGAGGGTCACGGTCAGACTCAACAGCATGCATGCTACAATAGTAACATTTCATGCATGATGAGTGCATGAAATACTTAGAGCAGCGCTTAGCCTGTACTGAATATAGCACCGCGCAATCTCAGTGGGGATGGATGGGCTGCTGGGATTATTAAAGACCTTTAACTGAGGTGGCTTCTCTCCTAGATACTGGTTATATACAGGCAACAACTATGCCTCCCCTTTTATTGTGTTTTCAAATAATCTTTTTGTTACACATTTTTTCTTTAAATTTGTGTTAGGTGTGTTAGTGAATCTTTTTATGCCGGAGCAAACACCCTGTCCCTTGAAAGTCATCTTGCACATCTGCTGTGAGCTATATAGTATTGGATTTTACAGTTTAACTCAATATGTACCTCTATTCCTTCATTTCCTCCTCCTATGGAAAACCTTGTTATGGCTCCATGAATAAAACCCAATGTTCTCATAGTGACAAAAACACTTGGATAAAGTCATATCATGTCAATACAGACTTCAGAAAAGACAAAAAGCTTCAGAAATAACACTATCCCAGGGAATGAGGAAAATGTATTTCAGATTGATAAGCTGATCAGAGTCAGCACCTCTACACTCTGCAGGGACCAAGTGCAAACATTAAAACATACATATATTTTAGGAATTCCCTGTCAGTCCAGTGGTTAGGACTCTGAACTTTCACTGCCAAGGGCTCAGTTTTGATCCTTTGTTGGCAGACTAATATTATAAAACCTGCATGGCACAACTAAAAAAAAAAAAATATATGTACATATGTATATATGTACCTTAATTTTCTCAATATTAGGTTTTTTTCTGCTCAAATTATTAAGCAAAGTTATCTTTTCTATAAGGTTAGCCTATACATTTTTTTATTGTTGTATATTCTCACTTTCCATTTCTGTTAGAGCAGTACATGTGTTACTTGTCATAATCAGCAAAGTATTACTTCACATATCTCATTTTGAAAAATTTTTGCATATTGGAAATATGGCTGACAGATTTCATATTAAATTCAAGTTACATAGGAGAAAGTGGACATGTATGGCTTGAGATAATTTTGTAGGTTAAATTGTAGGTGCCCCTGGGCCCAGGGTCCAAAACTTGTACTTTGAGGCACAGCAGACTTTTGAAACACCCACTGGAGTGACTGCTTTGGCTTCCATAACATTAAATCTTGACTAATCGGTCCTGGATTGTGGAAACAAGAACTTGGCAAATGTAGACACATGATTAAGTGAGCTTTCTGGGAAAATATTTGACAATTGTTCTCTCTTAAAAAAAAATACAGATAGATGATGGATAGAGATGTGTCTGTGTGCATGCACACCTGCAAATATGTATAATTTTAATCTTAAAATTTACAAATATATGTGAAAATAATCCATCGTGAAGCAGCTTCATGTCATGCAATGACATGAGAGAGGATTCCTTCCCACTCTGTTGTCCACGTGCACGATCACTGTTGCGTACTTCTCAGTGTGGTGCTGGTGGGATTCTTGTCACACAGGGAGGACAGTTATTATCATTTCCAGGCTTCAGATGGGTACGATAAAATTCAGAGAGTCTTGAAAATTAAGTCCAATCTGTTACTAAATGACAAGCTTGGACTTCAAACTCAGGTTTTCTAGTTTTGTATCCAGTGTCCTTTTGATTCCTCTGATTTTGAAATAAATGTGCTTGCATAAAAAAACATGTATTTTCATTTTATACAGTGTTTGCAAAGTAATAGTTGTAGAAGACGGGTGAAGAAATATGTGGTATTAGGGAGAGGATTAGTCAGCAAAAATTTTAGCAATTTTGAAAGATAGAGCTGAAGATGTATGAACATACAAAGGCTTTTTAGATTAAGTGTTCTTGGGCTTTGGGCGGGTGTCAGGAGGAAATCAGGGAAGAGAAATTTAAGAACTATCACCGACGCTTCAGAGAAATCAGAGCTCATGATTGTGATGCCCAAGGGAGTAAGAATGTAAATAAAGCAGTAGATAAATTAAATGAGATGAATTAAGGTTATGAGTATTAGCAGTGATAATACAAAGCTGTGTGAGTGCATGGGCAGGCCCTTTAATTTACTGTAAAATGAAAATAAAGGTATGGTTCTTATTTGCATATCTTAATTGCCACTTTGGGCTTCATATAGTATTTGTTATGATTACTTCTGAACATACATAGTGAGAAATCTACGTTGCTTGTCTGTCATTTTGGGGTACAAAAATTCATCTGAACTTGTTTAAGGAAAGCTGAAAATAGATTTGAAGTCACTTTATTTCTTTCAAACAGCATTTGAATTAAAAAAAAAAAAGGTTTAAATCCACTGTTTAGGGAAAGTCAAATCATTTGGAATCACAGAGGCTAATGTGTAACAGAAATCAATGAGTATCTCCTGGTTGTGTCATTATATCAAAATAAGGGCTGTGACAGAAATTTTGCAGATTTTCATGTTGAAAATTACCGCTGGGAGGAAGTGGTTTTCACAAAAAAATAAATTAAAATAGCCTCATGTGTCTATTTACAAGGTAGTCCTCTTGTCCCTTAAGTGTTTGGAAATCTGATCACCTTTCCCCAAAGGTTTTGAAAGAAGCTGTTGAAAGCTGTGATCAGCAAGCACCCTTTAACTCTTACTACTCTTTCTGTTTTCTTTTTCCTCTCTGCAGAAGCACTCAGTTGCATCCTTCCGCTCCCTCCTCCCAGCCTGTCCTTCCCTAAAAACTCTTTTTCATGATGTTGAAAATGACATGTTCTCTTCAAAGGATGTTGAGAAATGAACATATTCAGAGAATATTGTACTGCTCTTTCATGATTGAAAAGAAAATGTTTCTTTCTATCTGTAGATTCATCTGTGAGAAATAAAGGAAAGATAATCAGGGGGAGTGCAATAATATATTTTCAAATATTGCTCTCAAGTGTTTAATGACAAATGTGAAAGTGGATGAAAGTAAATTGCATTTTGGAAAACAATCTTAAATTGACATTCTAAGGAACTTAATTTTATCTGTGAGTAATACACAATAATTCTTATACAAAGGAGGCCATCTCTTGCCTTTTGATTTGTTGTTCAGTCATTTAATCACCAAATAGTGTCTGACTCTTTGAAATCCCATAAACTGCAACACACGAAGCTTCCCTATCCTTCAAATTAATTTAAGTGGGCTTAAAAATAAGATGAAGACTGCAGCAATATCATGATTTTGCTAAATTTTCACTGATAGATGAAAAATGAGTTGATACTAAATGTTAACATTGTGTCTTGTGCATATGGTGAACATTTTGATACTTACAAAAATACTTTTTGAGACTCTACTATTGGTAGGGGATGCAAGAGGAAATGAACCAAGTAAAACTCTCTAGTTTTGTAGAGCTTCCATTATCCTCCAGGTGAAATAAATAAATTTCAAAAAGAGCCAGTAGAGAAATTAGAGTGATAATTAGAGATTAAAAGTTAAAATAAAGGAAAAGGGTATTAAAGTACAAAAAGTGTAATGCTAATATTTAAAAGAAAAAAAAACCTTAATATTTTAAAAAATTTTAGACAATAATATCTAGCAATCAGTAAGCTCCAAATTCCAGGCATTGTCTTATTTTCAAATTTTATTTTATTATAATAAGAACACAACCCGAGGTTTACTCTTTTAATGATTGTTTTTAGTTTGTGTGTGTGTGTGTGTGTGTGTGTGTGTGTGTGTGTGTTAGTCACTCAGTCGTGTCTGACTTTTTGTGATACCGTGGACTGTAGCCCTCCAAGCTCCTCTGTCCATGGAATTTTCCAGGCAAGAATATCAGAGTGTGTAACCATTCTCTTCTCCAGGGGATCTTCCAGACCCAGGGATTGAACCCAGGTTTTCTGTATTGCAGGCAGATTCCTTATCATCCGAGCCACCAGGGAATGGTGTACATTATTCCTGACTACAGGTATGACGTTGTACAAATCTAACTTGTCTATTTTTTTTTCTTTTATTGCCTATGCTTTTGATGTCATATCCAAAAAATAATTGTTGAGAACAATGTCAAGGAATTTTTTCCCTATGATTTCCTGTTATATAAGGTCTTACATTTAAATCTTTAATTCATTTCAAGTTGACTTTTTGTAGGTGATATAAGATAGAGATCCAGTTTCATTTTCTTGCAGAGATATCCAATGTTCCCTGGATCATTTACTGAAAAAACAACCATTCTCCACTGTGGTCTTGGTGTCCTTATCAAAGATAAGTTGGCCACACATGCATGGTTTTATTTTTGGATTCTCTAAAAGTACCATTGCTCCTCTCGGCCGCCACCCTTGACCATGAACTCCTTATTGCCAAATTCAGACTTAAACTGAAGAAAGTAGGGAAAACCGCTTGACTATTCAGGTATGACCTAAATCAAATCCCTTATGACTATACAGTGGAAGTGAGAAATAGATTTGAGGGACTAGATCTGATAGACAGAGACCCTGATGAACTATGGATGGAGGTTTGTGACATTGTACAGGAGACAGGGATCAAGACCATCCCCACGGAAAAGAAATACTAGAAGGCAAAATGGTTGTCTGAGGAGGCCTTACAAATAGCTGTGAAAAGAAGAGAAGTGAAAAGCAAAGGAGAAAAGGAAACATATTCCCATTTGAATGCAGAGTTCCAAAGAATAGCCAGAAGAGATAAGAAAGCCTTCCTCAGTGATCAATGCAAAGAAATAGAGGAAAACAACAGAATGAGGAAGACTAGAGATCTCCTCAAGAAAATGAGAGATATCAAGGGAATATTTCAGGCAAAGATTGGTTCGATAAAGGACAGAAATGGTAAGGACCTAACAGAAGCAGAAGACATTAAGAAGAGGTGGCAAGAATACACAGAAGAACTGTACAAAAAAGATCTTCATGAGCCAGATAATCATGATGGTGTGATCACTCACCTAGAGCCAGACATCCTGGAATGTGAAGTCAAGTGGGCCTTAGAAAGCATCACTATGAACAAAGCTAGTGGAGGTGATGGAATTCCAGTTGAGCTCTTTCAAATCCTGAAAGATGATGCTGAGTGCTGCACTCAATATGGCAGCATATTTGGAAAACTCAGCAGTGGCCACAGGACTGGAAAAGGTCAGTTTTCATTCCAATCCCTAAGAAAGGCAACCCCAAAGAATACTCAAACTACCACACAATTGCACTCATCTCACATGCTAGTAAAGTAATGCTCAAAATTCTCCAAGCCAGGCTTCAGCAATACGTGATCTGTAAACTTCCAGATATTCAAGCTGGTTTCAGAAAAGGCAGAGGAATCAGAGATCAAATTGCAAATGTCTGCTGGATCATCAAAAAAGCAAGAGAGTTCCAGAAAAACATCTATTTCTGCTTTATTGACTACACAAAAGCCTTCGACTGTGCGGATCACAATAAACTGTGGAAAATTCTTAAAGAGATGGGAGTCCCAGACCACCAGACCTGCCTCTTGAGAAACCTGTATGCAGGTCAGGAAGCAACAGTTAGAACTGGACATGGGAAAACAGACTGGTTCCAAATAGGAAAAGGAGTACGTCAAGGCTGTATATTGTCACCCTGCTTATTTAACTTATATGCAGAGTTCATCATGAGAAACGCTGGGCTGGAAGAAGCACAGGCTGGAATCAAGATTGCTAGGAGAAATATAAATAACCTCAGATATGCAGATGACACCACATTTATGGAAGAGAGTGAAGAGGAACTAAAAAGCCTCTTGAGGAAAGTGAAAGAGGAGACTGAAAAAGTTGGCTTAAAGCTCAACATTAAGAAAACAAAGATCATGGCATCTTGTCCCATCACCTCATGGGAAATAGATGGGGAGACAGTGGAAACAGTGTCAGATTTTATTTTTTTGGGCTCCAAAATCACTGCAGATGGTGACTGCAGCCATGAAATTAAAAGACACTTACTCCTTGGGAGGAAAGTTATGACCAACCTAGATAGCATATTAAAAAGCAGAGACATTACTTTGCCAACAAAAGTCCATCTGGTCAAGGCTATGGTTTTTCCAGTGGTCATGTATGGATGTGAGAGTTGGACTGTGAAGAAAGCTGAGTGCTGAGAAATTTATGCTTTTGAACTGTGGTGTTGGAGAAGACTCTTGAGAGTCCCTTGGACTACAAGGAGATCCAACCAGTCCATCCTAAAGGAGATCAGTCAGTCCTTGGGTGTTCATTGGAAGGACTGATGCTGAGGCTGAAGCTCCAATACTTTGGCCACCTCATGCAAAGAGTTGACTCACTGGAAAAGACCCTGATCCTGGGAGGGATTGGGGGCAGGAGAAGGGGATGGCAGAGGATGAGATGGCTGGATGGCATCACTGACTCGATGGGCATGAGTTTGAATAAACTCCGGGAGTTGGTGATGGACAGGGAGGCCTGTCATGCTGGGATTCATGGGGTCATAAAGAGTCGGACACGACTGAGCGACTGAACTGAACTGACTGAATCTGTACCATTAGTCTATATGTCTATTTTTATGTAGTGTTACATTGCTTTGATTACTGAAACTTTGTAAGATATTTTGAAATCAAGAAGTTCCAACTTTGTTTTTTCTCAGGATTGATATCTCTCCTCCTGGTCTTCTGTGGCTCCACATAAATTGAATATGATTTTTTCTATTTCTGTAAAAAATGCCTTAGAGATTTAGTTAGAGATTACATTGAACCAGTAGATTACTTTGGGTAGACAATTTGACAATATTAAATTTCCTATCTATGAATACAACATGTCTTTCCATTTGTATCTTTAATTTATATCATCAGTGTTTTATAATAATATCAATCTTTCGCTTTCTTAGTTAATTTCAAGGTACATTTGGTGCTATTGTAAATAGAATTGTTTTCATAATTTCTTTTTCAGATACTGCATAGTGTATAGAAACAAAACTATAATCTTTTTTCTATTCAATTTTGTATTCTGCACTTTTAGGGAATTTACTAATTTCCTTTTTTTTTAAACTTTTTAAAAGATTAATTTATTTATTTTAATTGGAGGCTAATTACTTTACAATATTGTGGTGGTTATGCCATACATTGACATGAATCCAGCCATGGATGTACATGTGTCCCCTATCCCGACCTCCCCTCCCATTTCACTCCCTATCCCATCCCTCAGGATCGTCTCAGCGCAGTGGCTGTGAGTGCTCTGTTTCATTCATTGAACTTGGGCTGGTGATCTATTTCACATATGGTAATATACAGGTTTCAATCGTATTCTCTCAAATCACCCCACTCTTCCCTTCTCCCACAGAGTCCAAAGTCTGTTCTTTATATCTGTGTCTCTTTTGCTGTCTCGCATATAAGATTATTGTTACCATCTTTCTAAATTCCATATATATGTGTTAATATACTGTATTGGTGTTTTTCCTTCTGACTTACTTCAGTCTGTATAATAGGCTCCAGTTTCATCCACCTCATTAGAACAGATTCAAACATTTTCTTTTTAATAGCTGAGTAATATTCCATGGTGTATATGTACCACAGTTTTCTTATCCATTCATCTGCTGATGGACATCTAGGTTGCTTCCATGTCCTAGCTATTGTAAACAGTGCTGCAATGAACGTTGGGGTATATGTGTCTCTTTCAATTCTAGTCTATTCAGTGTGTATGCCTAGCAGAGAGATTTTTGGGTCATATGAAAGTCCTATTTCCAGTTTTTTAAGGGATCTCCACAGTGTTCCTCATTGTGGCTATACTAGTTTGCATTCCCACCAACAATGTAAGATGATTCCCTTTTCTCTGCACCCTCTCCAGCATTTATTGTTCATAAGTTTTTGATAGCAGCCACTATGACTGGCTTGAGAAAGTACCTCATTGTGGTTTTGATTTGCATTTCTCTGATAATGAGTGATGTTGAGCAACTTTTCATGTGTTTGTTAGCCATCTGTATGTCTTCTTTTGAGAAATGTCTGTTTTACTTCCATTTTTTGATTGGGTCGTTATTTTTCTGGTATTGAGCTGCATGAATTGGCTTATATATTTTTGAGATTAATTCTTTGTCATTTGTTTCATTTGCTATTATTTTCTCCCATTCTGAAAGCTGTCTTTTCACCTTGATTATAGTTTCCTTCATTGTGCAAAAGCTTTGAAGTTTAATTAGGTCCCATTTGTTTATTTTTGCTTTTATTTCCATTACTCTGGGAGGTGGGTCATAGAGGATCCTGCTGTGATTTATGTCAGAGAGTGTTTTGCCTATGTTTTCCTCTGGGAGTTTTATTAGTTTCTGGTCTTACATTTAGAACTTTAATCCATTTTGAATTTATTTTTGTGTATGGTGTTAATAAGTGTTCTAGTTTCATTCTTTTACAAGTGGTTGACCAGTTTTCCCACCACCACTTGTTAAAGAGATTATCTTTTCTCCATTGTATATTTTTGCCTCCTTTGTCAAAGACAAGGTGTCCATAGGTGCATGGATTTATCTCTGGGTTTTCTATTTTGTTCCATTGATCTATATTTCTATCTATGTCCCAGTACCATACTGCCTTGGTGACTGTAGCTTTGTAGTGTAGTCTAAAGTCAGGCTGGTTGATTCCTCCAGTTCCATTCTTCTTTCTCAAGATCACTTTGGCTATTTGAGGTTTCTTTTTGTATTTCCATATAAATTGTGAAATTATTTGTTCTAGTTCTGTGAAAAATACAGTTGGTAGCTTGACAGGGATTGTATTGAATGTGTAGATTGCTTTGGGTAGTATACTCATTTTCACTATATTGCTTCTTCTGATCCATGAACACGGTCTATTTCTCCATTTATTTGTGCCACCTTTGCTTTCTTTCATCAGTGTTTTATAGTTTTCATTATATAGGACTTCCGATCCTTTAGGTAGATTTATTTCTAAGTATTTTATTCTTTTCATCGCAATGGTGAATGGTATTGTTTCCTTAATTTCTCTTTCTGTTTTCTCATTGTTAGTGTATAGGAATGCAAAGGATTTCTGTGTATTAATTTTATATCCTACAAATTTACTATAGTCATTGATTAGCTCTAGTTATTTTCTGGTGGTGTCTTTAGGGTTTTCTATGTAGAGGATCATGTCATCTGCAAACAGTGAGAGTTTTACTTGTTATTTTCCATTCTGGATTCCTTTTATTTATTTTTCTTCTCTGACTGCTGTGACTAAAATTTCCAAAACTGTTGAATAGTAGTGGTGAGAGTGGGCACCCTTGTCTTGTTCCTGACTTTAGGGGAAATGCTTTCAATTTTTCACCATTGAGAGTAATGTTTGCTGTGGGTTGATTATATATGGTTTATCTTATGGTGAGGTATGTTCCTACTATGCCTGCTTTCTGGAGAGTTTTGAATTTTGTCAAAGACTTTCTCTGCATCTGTTGAGATAATCATATGCTTGTTATCTTTCAATTTGCTATTGTGGTGTATCACATTGATTGCTTGTGAATATGAAGAATCCTTGCATCCCTGCAATAAAGCCCACTTGGTCATGTTGTATTAACTTTTTAGTATGTTGTTGGATTCTGTTTGCTAGAATTTTGCTGAGAATTTTTACATCTACATTCATCAGTGATATTGACCTGTAGTTTTCTTTTCTTTCTTTCTTTTTTTTTTTTTTTTTGTGTGGCATCTTTGTCTGGTTTCGATATTAGGGTGATGGTAACCTCATAGAATGAGTTTGGGAGTTTACCTTTCTCTGCAATTTCCTAGAAGAGTTTGAGTAGGATAAGTGTTAGCTCTTCTTTTAACTTTTGGTAGATTTCACCTGTGAAGCCATCTGGTCCTGGACTTTTGTTTGTTGGAAGATTTTTGATTACAGTTTCTATTCCTGTGCTTGTGATGGGTCTGTTAAGACCTTTTATTTCTTCCTGGTTCAGTTTTGGAAAGTTATACTTTTCTAAGAATTTTTCCATTTATTCCAAGCTGTCCATTTCATTGTCATATAGTTTCATATAGTAGTCTTTTATGATCCTTTGTATTTCTGTGTTGTCTGTTGTGATTTCTCCATTTTCATTTCTAATTTTGTTGATTTGATTCTTCTCCCTTTTTTTCTTGATGAGTCTGGCTAATGGTTTTTTCTATTTATTTATCTTCTCAAAGGACCACTTTTAGTGTTGTTGATTTTTGCTATAGTCTCCTTTGTTTCTTTTTCATTTATTTATGCCAATTTTTAAAATTTTCTTTCTTCTACTAACCCTGAGGTTCTTCATTTCTTCTTTTTCTAATCACTTTAGGTGTAAAGTTAGGTTATTTATAAATTTTTCTCTTGTTTCCTGAGGTAAGCTTGTATTGCTATGAAACTTCGCCTTAGCCCTCTGCCTTTACAGTGTCTCATAGGTTTTGGTTTGTTGTGTTTTCATTTTCATTCATTTCTATGCATATTTTGATTTAATTTTTTATTTCTTCTATGATTTGTTGGTTATTCAGAAGTGTGCTGTTTAGCCTCCATATGTTTGAATTTTTAATACTTATTTTTCCCCTATAGTTGACATCTAATCTTGTGATCAGAAAAGATGCTTGAAATAATTTCAATTTTTTTTTAAATTACAAAGGCTAGATTTATAGCCCAGGATGTGTTCTATCCTACAGAATATCTGTGTGCACTTGAGAAAAAGGTGAAATTCATTGTTTTGTGGTGAAATGTCCTGTAGATATCAACTAGGTCTAACTGGTCCATTGTATCATTTAAAGTTTGTATTTCTGTTTGGTTGATCTATGCATAGAAGTGAGTAGAGTATTAAAGTCTCCCACTTTTATTGTGTTACTGTTAATTTTCCCTTTCATGCTTGTTAGCATTTGGGTTACACATTGCAGTGCTCCTGTGTTGGGTATACAACACAGGATATATTTATAATTATATATTTATATATAGAATATATATTTGTAATTGTTATATCTTCTTTTTGGATTGATCTTTTGATCATCATGTATTGTCCTTCTTTGTCTCTTTTCACAGCTTTTATTTCAAAGTGTATTTTGTCTGATATGAGTATTGCTACTCCTGCTTTCTTTTGGTCTCCATTTGCATGAAATATCTTTTTCCAGCCCTTCACTTTCAGTCTATATGTGTCCCTTGGTTTGAGGTGGATCTCTTGTAGACAGCATATATAATATATAGGGGTCTTGTTTTTGTTTTTTGTTTTTTCCCCATTTATTTTTATTAGTTGGAGGCTAATTACTTTACAATATTGTAGTGAGTTTTGCCATACATTGACATGAATTAGCCATGGATTTACATGTATTCCCCATCCCAATCCCCCCTCCCACCTCCCTCTCCACCCGATCCCTCTGGGTCTTCCCAGTGCACCAGGCCCAAGCATTTGTCTCATGCATCCAGCCTGGGCTGGTGATCTGTTTCACTATAGATAATATACATGTTTCAATGCTGTTCTCTCGAAACATCCCACCCTCGCCTTCTCCCACAGAGTCTAAAATTCTGTTCTATACATCTGTGTCTCTTTTTCTGTTTTGCATATAGGGTTATCATTACCATCTTTCTAAATTCCACATATATGCATTAGTATACTGTATTGGTCTTTATCTTTCTGGCTTACTTCACTCTGTATGATGGGCTCCAGTTTCATCCATCTCATTAGAACTGATTCAAATGAATTCTTTTTAATGGCTGAGTAATATTCCATGGTGTATATGTACCACAGCTTCCTTATCCATTCGTCTGCTGATGGGCATCATTCAGCCAGTCTTTGTCTTTTGGTTGGGGCATTAAACCAATTTACATTTAAGGTAATTATTGATATGTATGACTCTGTTGCCATTTATTTTGTTGTTTTGGGTTTGAGTTTATAAACTTTTTCTGTGTTTCCTACCTAGAGAAGATCCTTTAGCATTTGTTGAAGAGCTGGTTTGGTGGTGCTGAATTCTCTCAGTTCTTGCTTGCCTGTAAAGCTTTTGACTTCTCCTTCATATTTGAGTGAGATCCTTGCTGGGTATAGTAATCTGGGCTGTAGGTTTTTCTCTTTCATCATTTTAAGTATGTCCTGCCATTCCCTTCTGGCCTGAAGAGTTTCTATTGAAAGATCAGCTGTTATCCTTGTGGGGATACCCTTGTGTGTTATTTGTTACTTTTCCCTTCCTGCTTTTAATATTTGCTCTTTGTGTTTGATCTGAGTTTGATTAATATGTGTCTTGGGGTGTTTTGCCTTAGATTTATCCTGTTTGAGACTCTCTGGCTTTCTTGGACTTGGGTGGCTATTTCCTTCCCCATTTTAGGGAAGTTTTCAACTGTTATCTCCTCAAGTATTTTCTCATGGTCTTTCTTTTTGTCTTCCGCTTCTGGGACCCCTATATTTTGAATGTTGGGATATTTTACTTTGCCTCAGAGGTCTCTGAGGTTGTTCTAATTTAATTATTTTTCCTCTCTGCTTCATTTATTTCCACTGTTCTATCTTTCACCTCATTTAGCCTATCTTCTGCCTCAGTTATTCTACTGTTGGTTCCCTCCAGAGTGCTTTTGATCTCAGTTATTGCATTATTCATTATTGATTGACTCTTATTTATTTCTTCTAGGTCCTTGTTAAATATTTCTTACAATTTTTCAATCCTTGTCTCTAATCTGCTTATCTGTAACTCCATTTTGTTTTCAAGATTTTGGATCATCTTTACTATCATTATTCTGAATTCTCTTTCAGGTAGACTCCCTATCTCTTCCTCTTTGGTTTGGTGGGCATTTATCATGTTCCTTTACCTGCTGAATATTTCTCTGCCTTTTCATTTTGTTTAGATTGCTGTGTTTGGGGTGTCCTTTCTGTATGCTGAAAGTTTGTGGTTCCTTTATATTGTGGTGCTTTCTCCCTGTGGGTGGGTTTGGACTAGTGGCTTGTCATGGTTTCCTGGTTAGGGGTGCTTTTGTCTGTGTTCTGGTGGGTGGAGCTGGATCTCTTCTCTCTGAAGTGCAATGAAGTGTCCAGTAGTGAGTTTTTGGACATCGCTTTGGGAAGCCTGTCTTTTAATGCTCAGGGCTGTGTTTCTGCTTGGCTGGAGAATTAGCATTATATGCCTTCCTCTGGAACTTTTTGACTCTTGGGTGGAGCTTGGTTAGGTATGGAGGATTTTGTGTGATCCTCTTGTCTATTAATGTTCACTGGAATCAGGCGTTCTCTGATGTCCTCAAGTTTTGGAGTTAAGCCTTCTCCTCTGGCTTTCAGTCTTATTCTTACAGTAGCCTCAAGACTTCTCCATCCATATAGCACATATGATAAAACATCTAGGCTAATGGTAAAACAGTTCTCCAAAGCAATGGACACCCAGAGAGGTTCACAGAGTTACATGGAGAGGAGAAGAGGGAGGAGGGAGATAGAGGTGACCAGGAGGAGAAGAGGGGCAGTCTAAGGGGAAGAGAGCAGTCAAGCCAGTAACCACACCCCCTAAGTGAAAATGGGTACTGGAGATTAAATTCTTAATGATACAAAATTTATAACAAATACCAAAAAGCAAAGATTAAAAATCTACAGTAGAGGATAGACTGTCATAAATAGGATATTAAAAATACAAAGAAAATCAATCATAAAAATTGTTATATATATATGAAATTTTGTTTAAAAATAGGGTCTTTTTAATTAATTTATTTTTTATTGAAGGATAATTGCTTTACAGAATTTTGCTGTTTTCTGTCAAACCTCAACATGAATCAGCCATAGGTATACATATACCCCCTCCATTTTGAAACTCCCTCCCATCTCCCTCCCCATCCCACCCCTCTAGGTTGAAACAGAGACCCTGTTTGAGTTTCCTGATCCATACAGCAAATTCCCGTTGGCTATCTATTTTATATATGGTAATGTAAGTTTCCATGTTACTCTTCCCATACATCTCACCTCTCCTGCCCTCTCCACATGTCCATAAGTCTATTTTCTATGTCTGTTTCTCCATTGCTGCTCTGTAAATAGATTCTTCAGTTCCATTTTTCTAGATTTCATACGTATGTTAGAATATGGCATTTATCTTTCTCTTTCTGACTCACTTCACTCTGTATAATAGGTTTTAGGTTCATCCACCTCATTAGAACTGACTCATATGTTCCTTTTTTATGGCTGAGTAATATTCCATTGTGTATATGTACCACATTTTGTCCATTCATCTGTTGATGGACATCTAGGTTGCTTCCATTTTCTAGCTATTGTAAAGAGTGCAGCAATGAACAATGGGATACATGTGTTTCTTTCAATTTTTGTTTCCTCATGGTATATGCTTAAGAGTGGGATTGCTGGGTCATATGGTGATTTTATTCCTAGTTTTTTAAGGACTCTCTATACCGTCTCCCATAGTGGCTATATCAATTTACATTCCCACCAACAGTGCAAGAGTGTTCCCTTTGAGTCACACCATTTCCAGCTTTTATTGTTTGTAGACTTTTTGATGGGGTCACTTTGACTGGTGTGAGGTGATATCTCATTGCAGTTTTGATTTGCATTTCTCTAATAATGAGCGATGTTAAGCATCTTTTCATGTGTTTGTTAGCCATCTGTATGTCTTCTTTAGAGAAATTTCTATTTATGTCTTTCCCCCACTTTTTGACTGTGTTTGTTTTTCTGGTATGGAGGTGTATGAGCTGCTTGTATATTTTGGAAATTAATCTTTGTCAGGTGTTTCATTTGCTACTATTTTCTCCCATTCTGAAGGTTGTCTTTTCACCTTGCTTATAATTTCCTTTGCAGTGCAAAAGCTTTTAAGTTTAATCAGGTCCCACTTGCTTATTTTGTTTTTATTTCCATTACTCTAGAAGGTGTGTCATAGAAGATCTTGCTTTGATTTATGTCATCGAGTATTCTGCCTATAATTTCCTATAAGAGTTTCACAGTTTCTGGTCTTACATTTAGGTCTTTCATCCATTTTGAGTTTATCTTTGTGTATGGTCTTAGGAAATGTTCTAATTTCATTCTTTTGTATGTAGCTATCCAGTTTTCCCAGCACCATTTATTGAAGAGGCTGTCTTTGCCCCATTGTACATTCTTGCCTCCTTTGTAAGAAAGAAGGTACCCATAGGTGCATGGGTTTATTTCTGGGCTTTCTATCTTGTTCCATTTTTCCATATTTCTCTTTAAGTGCCAGTACCATGCAGTCTTGATGACTGTAGCTTTGTAGTATACCTGAAGTCAGGAAGCTTGATTCCTTCCAGTTCCATTCTTCTTTCTCAAGATTGCTTTGACTCTTCAGGGTCTTTTGTGTTTCCATATGAAATGTGAAAATTTTTGTTCTAGTTCTGTGAAAAATGACATTAGTAATTTGATAGGAATCACATTAAATCTGTAGATTGCATTTGGCACTATAGCCATATTCACAATATTATTGATTCTTCTTACCCAGGAACATGGAATATCATTCTGTTTATGTCATCTTTGATTTCTTTCATTGTGTCTTATAATTTTCTGTGTACAGTTCTTTTGTCTCCTTAGGTAAGTTTATTCCTAGATATTTAATTATTTTTGTTGCAATGGTGAATGAGATTTCTTAATTTCTCTTTCTGATTTTTCATTGCTAGTATGTAGAAATGCAGGTGATTTCTGTGTATTGATTTTGTATCCTGCAACTATGCTAAATTCACTGATTAGCTCTAGCAATTTTCTGATACTATCTTTAGGGTTTCTATGTACAGTATCATGTCATCTGCAAACAGTGAGAGCTTTATTTCTTTGTTTCCAATCTAGATTCCTTTTATTTCTTTTTCTTCTCTGATTGTTGTAGCTAGGACTTCCAGAACTATGTTGAATAATAGTGGTGAAAGTGGATACCCTTGTCTTGTTCCTGATCTTAGGGGGAATGCTTTCAATTTTTCACCATTGAGAATAATGTTTGCTTTAGGCTTATTATATGTGGCCTTTACTATATTGAGGTAGATTCCTTCTATGTCCATTTTTTGAAGAGTTTTAATCACAAATATGTTCTTAATTTTGTCAAAGTTTTTTTCTACATCTATTTAGATGATCTTATGATTTTTATCTTTCATTTTCTTAATATGGTATATCACATTGATTGATTTCTGTACATTGAAGAATCCTTGCATCCCTGGAATAAACCCAACTTGATCATGGTGTATGAGCTTTTGATGTGTTGCTGAATTCTGTTTGCTAAAATTCTGTTGAGGGTTTTGCATCTATGCTCATCAGTGATATTGGCCTGTAGTTTTCTTTTCTGTGTGTTGTCTTTGTCTGGTTTTGGTATCAGGGTGACCGTGGCCTTGTAGAATGAATTTGGAAGTTTTACTTCCTTTGCAACTTTTTGAAAGAGTTTTAGAAGGATAGTCATTAGCTCTTCTCTAATTGTTTTATAGAATTCTCCTGTGAAGCCATCTGGTCCTAGGCTTTTGTTTTTGGGGAGATTATTGATCATGGCTTCAATTTCAGTGCTTATAATTGGGTTGTTTGTAATATCTATTTCTTCAAGGTTCCATCTTGGAATACTGAACTTTTGTAAGAATCTGTCCATTTCTTCCAGGTTATCCATTTTATTGCCATATAGTTGTTCATAATAGTCTCTTATAATCCTTTGTATTTCTGCATTGTCTGTTGTAACCTCTCCTTTTTCATTTCTAATTCTGTTGATTGATTCTTATCCCTTTTTTTTGTGATGAGTCTGGCTAAGGGTTTGTAAATTTTGTTTATCTTCTCAAAGAACCAGGTTTTGGTTTTATTAATCTTTACTATGGTTTCTTTCACTTCTTTTCCATTTGTTTCTGGTCAGATCTTTATGATTTTTTCCTTCTACTAATTTTGGGATTTTTTTTTTTTTCTTCTGATTTTTCCAGTTGCTCTAGGTGTAAAGTTAGGTTGTCTATTCAATGTCTTTCTTGTTTTTTGAGGTAGGATTGTATTGCTATAAGCTTCCCTCTTAGAACTGCTTTTGCTGCATCCCATAGGCTTTGAGGAGTTGTGTTTTCATTGTCATTTGTTTCTAGAATTTTTTTTTTTCTTTTGCTTTTGATTTCCTCAGTAACCTGTTGGTTATTTGGAAATGTGTTGTTTAATCTCCAAGTTTTTGTGTTTCTTACAGCTTTTTTCTTATATTCGATATATAGTCTCATAGCATTGTGGTCAGAGAAGATTCTTGATATAATTTCAATTTTCTTAATTTACTGAAGTTTGATTTGTGACCCAAGACATGGTCTATTCTGGAGAACCTTCCATGTGCACTTGAGACAAAGGTGTATACTTCTTCATTTGGATGGAATGTCCTGAAGATATCAATAAGATCCATTTCATTTAATGTATCATTTAAAACTTGTGTTTCCTTATTAATTTTCTGTTTTGATGATCTGTCCATTGGGGTGAGTGGGGTGTTAAAGTCTCCTACTATTATTGGATTACTGTCAATTTCTCCTTTTATGTCTGTGAGTGTTTGTCTTATGTACTGAGGTGTTCCTATGTTGGGTGCATAGATATGTACAATTGTTAAGTCTTCATCTTGGATTGATCCCTTGATCATTATGGAGTGTCCTTCCTTATCTCCTGCAATCTACTTTATTTTAAGGTCTATTTTTTCTGACATGAGGATTGCTACTCCAGCTTTCTTTTGCTTCCCATTTTCATGGAATATATTTTTCCATCCTCTCACTTTCAGTCTATATGTCTTGAGGTCTGAACTGAGTTTCTTTTATACAGCATATATATGGGTCTTTTTTGGTATCCATTCAGCCAGTCTGTGTCTTTTGGTTGGAACAGTTAATCCATTGACATTTAATGTTATTATTGATATATATGTTCCTATTGCCATTTTCTAATTTTGGGGTTTGATTCTGTAGATCTTTTTTCTTCTGTTGTATTTCTTGACTATATAAGTCCATTTAACATTTGTTGTAAAGCTGGTTTGGTGATACTGAATTCTCTTAACTTTTTTTGTCTGAAAAGCTTTTTATTTCTCCATCAGTTTTGAATGAGATCCTTGCTGTTGACAGTAATCTTGGTGACAAATTTTCCCTTTTCAGTACTTTAAATATAACCTGCCATTCCCTTCTGTCCTGCAGAGTTTTTGCTGAAAGATCAGCTGTTATGTGTATGGGGTTCCCCGTGTATGTTACTTGTTGCTTCTCCCTTGCTGCTTTTAATATTCTTTGTGTTTAGTCTTTGTTAGTTTGATTAGTATGTGTTCTTGTGTATTTCTCCTTGGGCTTATCCTGTATGGGACTCTTGTGCCTCTTGGACTTGATTGGCTATTTCCTTTTCCATGTTGGGGAAATTTTCAACTATAATCTCTTCAAAAATTTTCTCATACTCTTTCTTTTTCTCTTCTTCTTCTGGGACCCGTATAATTCAAATGTTGATGTGTTTGATATGGTCCTAGAGATCTCTGATACTGTCCTCAGCACTTTTCATTCTTTTTACTTTATTCTGCTCTTCAGAAGTTAGTACCAACATTTTATCTTCCAGCTCACTGATTCATTCTTCTGTTTCAGATATTCTGCTATTGATTCCTTCTAGAGTATTTTTAAGTTCAGTAATTGTGTCATTTGTCTCTGTATGCTTATTCTTTAATTCTTCTAGGTCTTTGTTAATTGATTCTTGCATTTTCTCCATTTTATTTTCAAGGTATTTGATCATCTTTACTGTCATTATTCTGAATTCTTTTTCAGGTAATTTTCCTATTTCCTCTTCACTTATTTGGACTTTTGTATTTCTAGTTTGTTTATTCATTTGTGCAGTATTTCTGTTTTTTCATTAAAAAAAAAAAAAAATACTGTGTTTGAGGTCTTTTCCCAGGCTTCAAGGAAAGTTGAATTCTTTCCTTGTAGAAGGTTGAATTCTTTCTTCTCTCCTATGGTTTCTGCCCTCCTATGGTTGATCCAGTGGTTTGTGATGAGCTTTGTGTAGGGTGAGATTTGTGCTGAGTTTTTGTTTTTCCTCTAATGGGCAAGGTTGAGTGAGGTGGTACTCCTGTCTGCTGATGACTGGATTTGTATTTTTGTTTTGTTTGTTGTTTAGATGAGGCATCTTGCACAGGGTGCTGCTGGTGGTTGGGTGATGCCAGGTCTTGTAAGCAAGTGGTTTCCTTTCTGTGAGTTCTCACTATTTGATACCCCCTAGGGTTAGATCCAGAGAAGGCAATGGCAACCCACTCCAGTGCTCTTGCCTGAAAAATCACATGGACGGCGGAGCCTGGTAGGCTGCAATCCATGGCGTCACTAGGAGTCGGACACGACTGAGCAACTTCACTTCCACTTTTCACTTTCATGCATTGGAGACGGAAATGGCAGCCCACTCCAGTGTTCTTGCCTGGAGAATCCTAGGGACGGGGAACCTGGTGGACTGCCGTCTATGGGGTCGCACAGAGTCGGACACGACTGAAGTGACTTAGCAACAGCAGCAGCAGCAGCAGGGTTAGATCTCTGCTAGTCTAGGGTCTTGGAGTCAGTGCTCCCACTCCAAAGGCTCAGGGTTTGATCTCTGGTCAGGAACAAAGATTCCACAAGTGGTTTGTTATGACATTAAGGGAGAGTAAAACAAATATCCAAAAATGAGAAACCAAAGACAAACCCCAGAAAAATGGCAATTAAAAAAATCAGGCAAATAATAATCAAAATAATGGAGTATACACATATACTTATACACCCATGAGCAAAGTGAAAAGAGTCCAACAAAAATAAAGTATAGTAGATTGTCTGGTGAACAAAGGAAATGAAAAATTATATTCATCAGTTAAGAACAAAACTAACTTAAGCATAAATTGGAAACAAAACAAAAGCAAGGTGCCAAGTGGGGAATAAAGCAATATAAACAAAACTAGTAAATATGCTGAGAGGAAAGGGAAGAAAGAAAAGAAAGAAAAAATAGATATGCAAAGTTAAATAGAAGTACATGAAGAAGATTTATATACATTAAAGAATAGCTGCAAGGCGAAAAGAACAATAGGAAAAGCAAACAAAGGAATAAGTGTAGAGAAAATGTAATAGGCTTAAATGATTAAAAATTAAAATTATTAAAAAGAGAAAAAGAGAAAAAAATAGAAGAAGAAAGAAAAAGAGGGAAAACAGGAAAACTCCACAGAACTGTAAAAGCCCAATGCAGAGGCAGAGGTTTATAATTACAATAGAAAGTTTGAATATACACATATACATATGCACCCATAAACAAAATCAAAACAGTCCAACAAAAATTAAGCACAATAGATTGACCTGGAGAACAAAGGAAACCAAAAATTGTATCTCCCAGAACAAAATTAATTAAAGCACAAACTGGAAGACAAAACTAAAGCAAAGTGCCAATAGGGGAATTAAAAAAAAAAAAAATGAAAATAAAGCTAAAAAAATATGTTGAGAGAAAAGGAGAGAAAGAATAGATATGCAAAATTAAATAGAGGTAGATAAAGAAGATTTATATATGTTAAAGATTAACTGCAGGGGGAAAAGAACAGTAGGAAAAGAAAACAAAGAAATAAATGTACAAAAATAATAATAGTTTTAAAAAATTAAAATTAAAAAGATAGAAAAGAAAAAAAGAAAAGGAAAACTCCACAGAACTGCAAAAGCCCAAAGTAGAGGAAGAGGTTTATAATAACAATAAAAAATGTGGCTGAGGGAGAAGAAAACAAACAAACAAAAAACCTCAAAAGCTTAATTGGATTTCTTAGTGCCAATAAAATTGACAACTACAACAGAGAGGGGAAAAGGAAAAGAAAAAAACATCCAAAAGAATCTACAAAACAAGTCAAAACATAAGAATAATAAATGTTTATCTTGAGTCATTGCTGTCAGAGTCCTTTCCCTCGCTGGGAGTCACAGCCCAACTCACCTCCCTAGGATGCCCTCCAAGACTGTGCTGGTCTCTGGACCTGCTGTGGGGGCAGCTCAGATTCTAGTGCAGATTAAATCCAGACAATCAACTAAGCAGACTCTGTGAATATGGAATATATAAAAGGCCACTGAGAGCTCCCACAGAAGAAAATGCACTAGTTCTGACAGCTGTGAGCATTGGAGGCAGGAAGACACAGGAGAAGGACCAGATGAGCATCTGTGACTCTCAGCTGGCGTTCTGCAGGCACTTCTGTGTCTGAAGCTGTGTTCCTGATGTATCCGTGGAGAGAGATGTATTCCATGTCACCTACTCCTCTAGCATCTTAAAAAACGAAAAGTAAAAGAGTAATAAAGAACTTAAAAAAAAAAATTAAAAAGTGGTAATATTAAAAATATGTCTAGGAATTTCTCTGGAGCTATTGTGGCCAGTGTGGATTCAGTTCAGTTTCAGATAGTTTCTTGTTACAGCTTATACTTCTTCTCAAGGTCTCTAGGCCCCCTCCAATTCTTAGTCAGTGCTAACTACAGGGTTTTAATCTGTTGCACCTGTCACTTCCAGAGCGGTTCCCTCTTCTTTGTTTATTTTGGCTTCTTCTGTTTGCAAGTCTCTTCAGTGTCTAATTTCTGCCCCGACACAAGGGGGTGAAGGTGGCCACTTATTTAGGCTCGCTTGTTCAGTTGTGCTCTGGAGAGGGAGGAACGCTGCCAGCCATTATCACTGGCGTGTGTGGGGAGCACGTGCAGTGTGTGGACCACACTGGGTTTGCCCCCGCTCACGGCATGTGTGCTTTCCCCGTCTACACTGTCCGGGCTCCAGGTTGCTCTGCAGGAGAACTGTCTAAAGCGGGCCATGGGTTGCATGCACTTCCCAGGTCTAAGCCGCTCAGGTTCAGGTTCTCGGGTACTCCACAAAGACACAGACTCGGGTGGGCCTGAGTTTTGTGCACTTCCCAGATCCGAGCAGCTCCGGCAACCAGGTGCTTGGCAAGCACACTTTCTCAAGTGGTCTGTGTATCTTAATCACCTCCCAGGGCCCGGCCGCTTGGTTTCCTGCTGTCGGAGCACCGTCTCAGGTGTGCCATATGTCTCCTCTGGGGAGCTCATCTCCGACTGTGACCCTCCTGGTGCGTGTCAACCATCCAGGATCCCAGGAAGACTTGGTTAGCAACTGGGAGCCCACTCACAGTTTGGTAGAGGATGCCATCTCTGGGGCTGAGATTACCTGTCGCATTCCGGCTCTGGCTGTTGCCCGCTGGCCTCCCTGCCTCCAGTGGAGGATGGGCCAGTCCGCTGCAGACTAGCTCTCCTCTGGTATTCACTCAGTCCTTTGTTCTATGAGCAGGCCAGGCTGCTCGTTAGAGCCTTTCACGGGAAATTTCTCTCTCTCCCCTTTTCTTTTTCTTTCTCTGCCTATCCCACAGTTTGTGTTGCTAGCTCACGTTAGCTCCCTCAGATTGTCCTCAGAGCATTCAGGCATGGTCTTTACCCTAAGCAATGCAGCCCGCACCTCCCTGTTCAGCCCCTGCTTGCTAGTGGCAGATGCTAGCGTCTGGGCTGCTTCTCCTCTGGGAATTGTGGTTAAATGCATTTTCTGTGGTTGTGTGTGTGTGTGTGTTTTCCCCTAGTGGTTATGTTGCCCTCTGATATTCCAAAACTCCCCACAGACCCGCCTGTGAGAGGGTTTCCTACTGTTTGGAAACTTCTCCTTCAAGACTCCCTCCCCAGAACGGGTCTCTGTCCCTCTTTTCTCTTTTTGTCTTTTATATTTTGTCCTACCTGCTTTCGAAGAGAATGAACTGCCTTTCTGGGTGCCTAGTGTCCTCCGCCAGCATTCAGATATTGCTTTGCAGAAGCTGCTCAACATTCAAATGATCTTTTGATGAATTTGTGGGGGAGAAAGTGGTTTCCCTGTCCTATTCTTCTGCTATTTTGGGGCCGCTCCCCTTTATCTAATTTCTAACAGTGTTTTCTTTTTCCTTTTTAAAATGGAGACTTTAATGTTCTCTATGTATTAAATCCTGTTGACTGCAAACAAGAACAAGTTTGCTTTTTTTCTTTTTGATTTTAATGACTTTTCTGTTCCTTCTCTATTTTTTCTGGCTAGGTCTTTCAATAATCTGTTGAATAGATTTGGCAAGAATGGGAATCTTTGTTCCTGACTGTAACTGGAAAAGTTTAATATTATCATTAATGAGTATCATGTTTGCTCTGGCCTTTTCACATATGACCTTTATTGTTTTCAGGTACATTTTTTCCATTCTTATTTTATGGAGAGCTTTATCATGAAAGAATGTTAATTATGTAAAATGTTTTTCTTTATCTACTGAAATGCTTATATGCTTTCTTATATAAAGAACAATGGACAGAGGTTTGTGATATTGTATAGGAGGCAGTGATCAAGACCATCCCCAAGAAAAAGAAATGCAAAAAGGCAAAATGGCTGTCTGAGGAAGCCTTTCAAACAGCTTAGAAAGGAAGATAAGCTAAAGGCAAAGGAGAAAAGGAAATATATACACATTTGAATTCAGAGTTTCAAAGAAGAGCAAGGAGAGATAAGAAAGTCTTCCTCAGTGATCAGTGCAAAAAAAAAAAGGAAAACAATAGAATGGAAAAAACTAGAGATCCCTTCAAGAAAATTAGAGATCCCAAGGGAACATTTCATGCAAAGATGGGTTCAATAAAGGACAGAAATGATATGGACCAAACAGAAAAAGAAGATATTACGAAGAGGTGGCAAGAATACATGGAAGAACTATATAAAAAAGATATTTGGGACCCAGAGAATGAACAGTGGTGTGATCACTCACCTAGAGTCAGACATCTGGAATGCGAAGTCAAGTGGACTTTATGAAGCATCACTATGAACAAAGCTAGTGGAGGTGTAGGAATTCCAGTTGAGCTATTTAAAATCCTAAAAGATGATGCTGTGAAAGTGATACACTCAATATGCCAGCAAATTTGGAAAATTCAGCAATAGCCACAGGACTGGAAAATGTCAGTTTTCATTCCAACCTCAAAGAAAGGCAATGCCATAGAATGTTCAAACTACCACACAATTGCACTCATCTCACATGATAATAAAGTAATGCTCAAAATTTTACAAACCAGGCTTCAGCATTATGTGAACAGAGAACTTCCAGATGTTCAAGCTGGTTTTAGAAAAGGCAGAGGAACCAGAGATCAAATTGCCAACATCCGCTGGATCATAGAAAAAGCAAGAGTTCCAGAAAAATATCTACTTCTGCTTTATTGACAATGCCAAAGCCTCTGACTGTGTGGACATAACAAACTGTGGAAAATTATTCAAGAGATCTCTTCAAGAAAGTTAGAGATCCCAAGGGAACATTTCTTGCAAAGATGGGCACAGTAAATGACAGAAATGGTATGGACCAAACAGAAAAAGAAGATATTACGAAGAGGTGGCAAGGATACATGGAAGAACTATACAAAAAAGATACCAGACCAACCGGCCTGCCTCTTGAAAAATCTGTATGCAGGTCTAGAAGCAGCAGTTAAAACTGGACATGGAACAACAGACTGGTTCCAAATTGTGAAAGGAGTATGTCGAGGCTGTATGTTGTCCCCTTGCTTATTTAACTTACATGCAGAATACATCATAAGAAACGCTGGGCTGGATCAAGCACAAGTTAGAATCAAGATTGCCAGGAGAAATATCAATAACCTCAGATATGCAGATGACACCACCCTTATGGCAGAAAGTGAAGAATAACTAAAAGAGCCTCTTAATGAAGGTGAAAGAGGAAAATGAAAAAGTTGACTTAAAGCTCACTTTCAGAAAATGAAGATCATGGCATCTGGTCCCATCATTTCATGGCAAATAGATGGGGAAACGGTGGAAACAGTGACAGACTTTATTTGAGGGGGCTCCAAAATCATTGCAGATGGTGACTGCAGCCATGAAATTAAAACACTATTTCAAGACTTGCTCCTTGGAAGGTAAGTTATGACCAACTTAGACAGAATGTTAAACATCATAGACATTACTTTGCCAACAAAGGTCTGTCTAATTAAACCTATGGTTTTTTTTCCAGTAGTCATGTATGGATGTGAGAGTTGGACTATAAAGAAAGCTGAGTGCCAAAGAATTGTTGCTTTTGAACTGTGTTGTTGAAGACTCTTGAGAGTCCCCTGGACTGCAAGGAGATCCACCAGTCCATCCTAAAGGAAATTAGTCCTGAATATTCATTGGAAGGGCTAATGTGGAAGCTGAAACTCCAATACTTTGGTCTCCTGATGCGAAGAACTGACTCATTTGAAAAGTCTCTGATGCTGGGAAAGATTGAAGGTGGGAGGAAAAGGAGATGACAGAGGATGAGATGGTTGGATGGCATCACCGACTCAATGGACATGAGTTTGAGTAAGCTCCAGAAGTTAATGATGGCCAGGGACCCCATGATGCAGTCCATGGGGTCACAAAGAGTTGGACACGATTGAGCGACTGAACTGAACTGAACTAATTGAGATGCTTATATACTTTCTATCCTTTATTCTGTTGATGTCACATTAGTTAATTTTCTTATTTTACACCAGCCTTGATATCAAGCATATACGTGTGCATGCTAAGTCACAGTTATGTCTGACTGTTTGCAACCCCATGGACTGTAATTTGCTATGCTCCTCTGTACATGGGATTCTCCAGGCAAAGATAGTGGTGTAGGTCTCCATTTCCTCCTACAGGGGATCTCCTGGACCCAGGGATCTAAGCGGGTTCTTTGCCACTAGTGCCACCTGGGAAGCTTGAAATCCCACTTACTCATGATGTATGATTCTTTTAATGTGCTGATGGATTCAGTTTGCTAGTTTGTTGAGGATTTTTGCATAAAGAATACTTCCCAGATGGCTCAGTGGTTAAGAATCTGACTGCCAATGAGGGAGATGAAGGAGATGCAGATTCAATCCTGGTATCAGAAACATCCCCTGGAGAATGGAATGACAACCAACTCCAGTATTCTTGCCTGTGAAATCCCATGGACAGAGGAGACTGGCAGGCTACAGTCTGCAGGGGTCTCAAAGAGTTGGACAGGACTTAGTGATTTAACAACAAGATGCTCTACTCTTCAGGTCAGTTCAGCTGCTCAGTTGTGTCCAACTCTTTGCAACTCCCTGGACTGCACCACGCCAGGCCTCCCTGTCCATCACCAATTCCCGGAGTTTACTCAAGCTCCTGTCCATTGAGTCGGTGATGCTGTCCAACCATCTGTCTTCCCCTTCTCCTCCCACCTTCAATCTTTCCCAGCATCAGGGTCTTTTTCAATGAATCAGCTCTTTGCATCAGGTGGCCAAAGTATTGGAGTTTCAGCTTCAGCATCAGTCCTTCCAATGAACACCAAGGACTGATCTCTTTTGGTTGGACTGGTTGGATCTCCTTGCAGTCCAAGGGACTCTCAAGTGTCTTCTCCAACACCACAGTTCAAAAGCACCAATTCTTCAGTGCTCAGCTTTCTTTATGGTCCAAGTCTCACATCCATACATGACCACTGGAAAAACCATAACTGACCAGACAGGCCTTTTTTGGCAAAGTAATGTCTCTACTTTTTAATATGCTTCTAGGTTGGTCATAACTTTTCTTCCAAGGAGCAAATGTCTTTCAATGTCATGGCTGAAGTCACCATCTGCAGTAGTTTTGGGGCCCCCAAAATTAAAGTCTGTCCCTCTGAGAACCCCATGAACAGTATGAAAAGCCTCTACTGTTGGCTGCATATATATCTGTAATTATTATATCTTCCCGGTGGGTTGGACTTTTCATCATCCTTCTTTATCTCTTGATTAAAGTTTATTTTTCTGACATTAGTATATCAGAAATTATGTAACTAAAGTATCCTTTCTCTTGGTTGCTATTTACATAGACTATTTAATATCCCTTCATTTTCAGTCTATGTGTGTGCTTAAACCTAAAGTGACTTTTTTTTTTTTATTAGTTGGAGGCTAATTACTTCACAACATTTCAGTGGGTTTTGTCATACATTGATATGAATCAGCCATAGAGTTACACATATTCCCCATCCCGATCCCCCCTCCCACCTCCCTCTCTACCCGATTCCTCTGGGTCTTCCCAAATCTTTTGGACTCTATGGGAGAAGGCGAGGGTGAGATGATCTGTGAGAATAGCACTGAAACATGTACATTATCAAGTGTGAAACAGATCACCAGATCACCAGTCCAGGTTGGATGCATGAGACGAGTGCTCAGGGCTGGTGCACTGGGAAGACCCAGAGGGATGGGATGGGGAGGGAGGCGGGAGCGGGGTTCAGGATGGAGAACACATGTAAATCCATGGGTGATTCATGTCAGTGTATGGCAAAAACCACTACAATATTGTAAGGTAATTAGTCTCCAACTAATAAAAATAAATGAATATGTGTGTGTGTGTGTGTGTGTGTGTGTGTGTGTGTATCTGTCTGTTCTTAAAAATACTCAAACACTCTATGTCTTTTGATTGGGAAGTTTAAACTATTTACATTTAACGCAAATTAACTATTGATAGGGAAATATTTGCTATTGTCATTTTGTTCATTGTACTCTGTTAGTCTTGTAGTCCTCTTGTCTGTCTTTCCCCCTCCTAATGTCTTTTCTGTTTTGTCAAGTTTTTAGTATTAGTTCCCTTGTTTCTTCTGTGTACCATCTATTGGAATTTTGTGTGCATGTGTTTGTGTGGTTACCTTGGGGATTCCATGAAACATCTTTTATTTATAACAGTCTGCTTAAACTGATGACACTTCATTTCTCTCCCATGAAAGTCAGAGACAAGGATAGAATTTTGAAAGAAGCAAGGGAAAAATAAATTGTCACATACAAAGGAACCCCCTAAGACTATTAGTGGATTTTTCAACAGAAACATTACTGCCAAGAATGAAGTGGGATGATAGATTCAAAGTGCTAGAAAAACAAACTAATGAGTAAATGAACAAGCAAATTCATAATCAAGAATATTATGCTTGAAAAAGCTGTCCTTCAAACATGAAGAAAAGATAAAAACTTTCCCAGACAGCAAAAGCTTAGGGATTCAGTAATACTAGACCCGTCTTACTAGAAATGCTGTATAAAGTCTCCAATTTGAAATGAAAGAAAATCAGGCATTATTTTGAAATATGTTTGTATTATGTTTACTTATCACAACAATACTATGTAGTATATATATACATTTTCCATATGGGCTTCCCTTGTGGCTCAGCTGGTTAAAGAATCTGCCTGGGAGACCTGGGTTCCATCCCTAGATTGGGAAGATCCCCTGGAGAAGGAGAAGGCTACCCATTCCGGTATTCTGGTCTGGAGAATTCAGTGGACTACAGCCCATGGTGTCGCAAAGTGTCGACACGACTGAGCGACTTTCACTTTCACTTTTTCATGATAGGATATGACAAGTCTTTACTATGTTGTGGCGATTATACATTTAAGCACCATCATAAGTCATAATTTACTAAGATAGCAGCCCCAAACTTGCTTTTCCAGCTTCCTTTACATCATATGCCCACTTTACTCCTCTAGATTCATTCGCAGAAGAGGGTAATATAAATCAGGAAGTATCGGGTTGAATCAATTTTTCTGGCGAAGCAATAGAGCACAATAAAGAGATTGCATAATAGTGATGGATTCTGTTAATAGTAGTAATGTCCTGTCTGTGTTCAGTGCCCTGTGCTGCAAGCTGTGGTTTCTCTGGGCAGTGGTATTGCCCAAAAAAGTGTGATTCGGTGATTTTTGCCACTAAACTGGCTTCACATCTCTGGTTCTTTATCTATGTCTCCGAAATCGTCAAGATTCTGTGAGTTGGATTTGCATACTGTGTTCTTAAGACAGAGGTTGGCAATGCTTGTTTTTGTAAATAAAGATTTACTGGAGTGTAGTCACACCTATTTATTTATATTGTCTATGGCTGTTTTTGTTAAAATGTCCATCTAGGGTGTTTTCAATAGAGACCATTTGGTCCACCAGTCTAAAATATTTACTCTTTGGCTTAAGGAGAAAAAGTTTTCTGAGACCTGCTTTAACGAATACCTTTCTGTACACGCCACAACTTCTGAATCCATGCGCCTCAACTGGAGGGTGTGTGTGCTGCAACTATAGAGCCCACGTGCAAACCCATGTGCCACAATGAAAGATCCCACACAACACAGTGAACACCCCCACTCCCCACAACTTTAGTGCCACAACTAAAACCTGATACAGCCAAAAGCAAAAGATAAATAAATAAATATGAATGTTAAAAAGAAAGAAAAGATGAAACTGTCACAGTTAAAGATACCTTTCCCCTTTAGTTAGCTAGAGTGCGTTTTGTGTTGTGTTCAACTAAGATCCTGATTGATACCATCTGTTTTAAAAATGAGAAAACTTGGCCAAAATGAATTTAAATAATATTCTATAGTTCACACATATTTCAGTTCAGTTCAGTTCAGCTCAGTCACTCAGTCGTGTCCGACTCTTTGCAACCCCATGGACTGCAGCACACCAGGCCTCCCTGTCCATCACCAACTCCAGGAGTTTACCCAAACTCATGTCCAATGAGTCAGTGATGCCATCCAACTATCTCATCCTCTGTCGTCCCCTTCTCCTCCCACCTTCAATCTTTCCCAACATCAGGGTCTTTTCAAATGAGTCAGTTCTTTGCATCAGGTGGCCAAAAAGTATTGGAGCTTTAGCTTCAACAACAGTCTTACCAATGAACACTCAGGACTGATCTCCTTTAGGATGGACTGGTTGGATCTTCTTGCAGTCCAAGGGACTCTCAAGAGTCTTCTCCAACACAACAGTTCAAAAGCATCAATTCTTTGGCGCTCAGCTCTCTTTATAGTCCAACTCTCACATCCATACGTGACTATTGGAAAAACCATAGCCTTGACTAGATGGGTATTTGTTGGCAAAGTAATATCTCTGCTTTTTAATATGCTGTCTAGGTTGGTCATAGCTTTCCTGCCAAGGAGTAAGTGTCTTTTAATTTCATGGCTGTAATCACCATCTGCAGTGATTTTGGAGCCCCCAAAAATAAAGTCTGCTACTGTTTCCCCATCTATTTGCCATGAAGTGATGGGACCAGATGCCATGATCTTTGTTTTCTTAATGTTGAGCTTTAAGCCAACTTTTTCACTCTCCTCTTTCACTTTCATCAAGAGACTCTTTAGTTCTTCACTTTCTGCCATAAGGGTGGTGTCCTCTGCATATCTGAGGTTATTGATATTTCTCCCAGCAGTCTTGATTCCAGCTTGTGTTTCATCCAGCCCAGCATTTTTCATGACGTACACTTTATATAAGTTAAATAAGAAGGGTGACAATACACAGCCTTTACATACTCCTTTTCTTATTTGGAAGCAGTCTGTTCCATATCTGGTTCTAATTGTTGCTTCCTGACCTATATAACGATTTCTCAAGAGGCAGATCAGTTGGTCTGGTATTCCCATCTCTTGAAGAATTTTCCACAGTTTATTGTGATCCACATAGTCAAAGGCTTGGCACATATATTTAGTAAGTAGTAGAACTAGGATATAAACCTCAAGGATTCACCTCTAGAGCCCAACTTTTTAACTAAATACTGTAGTTCTTCTGTTATATTTTATGCTGGATTTAGGGTTGGTAACTACATTCGAGGGACTCTTCACTCAAGTTTTCAGTTTTCATGTATATATATGCATTGATAAAACATTGACAGATTTAGGAACTACATATGTTTAACTTTATTGCCTTAGAGCTGGGCTCAGATTAAGGCTTTATTAGTCAAAGTAGTTTTTCTTTATCCTAGATTGTGATTTGATATTAACCTTGTTTAATATAGTGCTAATTGTATTTAACTCTTTGTTAATTCTGATATATTACATAAACCATTTTCTTTTTTGCTACTTTTCATGACACTAGTATCCAAAAGCATTTGTTGTTGTTCATCACTAAATTTTGTTTGGCTCTTTTGTGACTCCATGGATTGTATCCTGTCAGGCTCTGCAGCCTTGGGATTTCCCAGGCAAGAACACTGGAGTGGGTTGCCATTTCCTCCTCCAGAGGATCTTCCCAAACCAGGGATCAAACCGAGGTCTTCTGCTGGGCAGATGGATTCTTTACCACTAGGCCACCACGGAAGCCCATATAAGCCCATTGTTAAATTTTAATGGATTAGTTCAGTGCTAGGCTCAACTAGAAGTTCCTGCATTTAGAAACAAATGGTGACTAAAATTAGATTAATTTGTATAAAAATCATAGCACCAAATCATCAGGTGATGATAGTATCCAGTGTAATACTTTCGTAGGTTAAAAAAAAGAAGAATTTTATGAAATTGTAAAATGCAAAAGTCCTGAAGTTTAATTCATGTGAGAGAAACTTGCCTTTAAAAATAAGAATTTGAGAAATAGACATTAAAAGAGAAAAATAAAATAAAAAATGAGATGAACTCTAAGCTCTGGACTAGTTTCCTCATTATCTTTAGACAATCTTCATTGCCTATGGATTTGATCAGACATCTTGCCTATCTGAATATTCCAGTCATTTCATACTGATTTCTTCCTAATTATTGGAATTTTACTTCATGCTTTTTTGTTTGTTTGTTTGTTTGTTTGTTTGACTTTGTTTCCAAATCCCAACACAGCAACTAGGGAAAGAGACTGATTCCTTAGAGGTAAAATATGTGGTTTTAATACAAGGAGTTTTAAGTAACTAAAATTTTAATACCAGGAGCTTTAAGTAAACAGGAATGAGAATTTTTGTCATCACAAGTTGAGGAAAGTTATAAAATATTTAGTCTCAGTTACTCCATTATAGTATTCTTTACACAAGGAAAGTGAATTTATTTTATATAAGATTTAGCAGACTGAAACAATATCATGCTATTGACGCATTATCTGACTCTGAGAATGAAAAAAAGAAACGAAGACATTTTGACTATTGATGTGTATCTTCTCTAAGGAAAGAAATAAAATTAAAGCAATGTTTAGAAGTTGAATTTCTTACTTAATTATCTAAATTTGAATAAATCTTTTAGTTCAAGTGTTGAGTAATGATAAAAGAAATGTGACAAATTTCTTATTATTTCTAATAAAACATGGTGATATCTTTTTCTGTTTCTTTCTCTCCTCTTTCTCTTGATATCTAAATATGGATATAGATATATATTTATCTATAATTGAGAAATTGCTTCACAGATTTTTGGATTCAAAATTACTCAATAATAACATACATATTTTAAAAAATCAAATAATATTCTCACTTTGATTCAGGTTACTAAAATGTTGATGAGAAAAGGGGATTTTTACACCATTAGTTTGCCTTCCTCTGTCAGTGGGACTTAACAAGGGTAGGATTAAAAAGGCATCCCTTGGTGACACAGAGGAGGTAAAATGGCTTTTATGTAAGCAGAGTGGAGCAAAGAGTTGGTACTTCAGCTCCTTAGTATGCCCTCTCTTTTCAAGAAATTGACGATTTGTGGGGGAAAAAATGATTTTTTATGTCTTGCTTGTGCTGCAAGGCCATCATTCATCTTATTAAAATGTGCATCTAAAAACGCAAGATGTGATTGAATGTCATTCATTTTGATCCCATTGATCACATAGTGTCTGTCGGTCCCAGTGCAATCTGTCAAGGTAAGACAATAGTTTAAAGATGGAAGCAAATGAACTTAGTCATTTCACAATTCCCAAGGACAAAAACTGCTTTTTAAAACTTTCTACACGTATTACTATTCCTTGTAGTTATTGAACTGAGTTCACAATTAGCAATCGGTTGGGTTTGTTATTATATTTGAAAGTCTTATGTGACAGAGGTATGCAAGAAGCTCCAGTTAGACTACCATATAGCAACAACAACAAAAAATCTATTAGCTTTATCTTAATACATACTTTATGGAGCATTTTTGAAATATATGAATCTATGTAATCTGCAACCATTAATTTGACATTTTGTTCTTGCCTTAGGAATAAGCATTGTAACTTTCTTCTATATTTACTCTCCAGCAGTAGTCCTCATTGCTGGGTACTGATAGCACGTGTGTGCTAAGTCACTTCAGTCGTGTCCGACTCTTTGAGGCCCCATGGACTGTAGCCACCATGCTCGTCTGTCCATGGGATTCTCCAGACAAGGATACTGGAGTGGGTTGCCATTTCCATCTCCAGTACTGATATCACACAATGTGTGAGATTTTACTTTAGAAAAATTGCATTTACAAGCAGAGGATAGGATGGGAAAATAAGAAAAACAGAGTATGATGACCAAGATCTTAGAAGGATAAAATCTTGAATCACATTTACAGGACATTCTATCTTGCAGAAAAGTGTTGGTTTTCTTTTTAAGGTTTCTGATAACTCTGAGTATCAGGAGGATTTTTTTTCCAATTTACCAATGGAGATAGAGAGGAAATGATTCTGCCAGAAAGAGTGGCTATTTTAGAACACTAATTCTATAAGTCTTAGGAATATCCTTAGATGTATGCTTCAGGAGCACAATATCGGGCTCTTGTGGGTTTGGAGTGAGAATCCTTTAATTGATAGTGAGGTCTTTTAGCAGTGAGCTTGAAAGTGGGGCCAGGGACACTTTGATCTCAAAAAGGCTCAAAAAAGAGAGCCATGATGCTTTCAAATACAGTGACTGATTCTAATTAAATCTTTGGGCTACCAAGGGATCTTTGCACCCAGCTCTGAATAAACACTGATGTTCAAATGTATTAAACTTTCCGGGGCTGAAAGACTAAGAAGACTATTGATGATGAGCTCTCACCCATTTTGAAGGAGTCCACACAAAGATATACTTGGTGGAGACCTTGCTGGATATTTTAATGAGTGTGTAAGGAAGTTCAGGTTAGAAGAAAGAGGGAAAAAACAAATTTTTTTTTTCCTGTACATATTTTACTTTGGTAGTGAATCAATTTTAACCTGGTCTATTAAAATATTCTTGTAGTTTATTTTATAAGTAACATATGTATATTAAATACAATTGTTTAATTGCTAAATTGTGCCTGACTCTTTGTGACCCCATGGGCTGTAGCCCTCAAGGCTCCTATGTCCATGGGATTTTCCAGGCAAGAATACTGGAGTGAAGAATACATTTCCTTCTCCAGGAGATCTTCTTGACTCAGGGACTGAACCCAGGGCTTTCTGCATTGCAGGCAAGTATTTTACTGCTGAGCCACCTGGGCAGCCCATGTAATTTGTACATGCAATTTTTGTACCTTTGTTCCATTATTTTCTTAGGAAAAATCCCTAAAAGTAAAATGGCTGGATGAATGTGTTCATTCATTTTAAGGCTTAAGGTGGCTTATTTGAAACATAGAATGATTGTACCACTCTCTAAAAACTTACTTTTAAGTTTAATTTTTTTTTCTGCACTTAACATACTTTGATCTTTATTTTCTTATTCTCTGAATCCCCTGAATTAACACTTATTCTTTCCTTTCTTTCATGCATTCTTCCCCTTATTCACTCTCTTATTCAGTGATAACAGCCTAATGTTTGCTCCAAATTATTACAACATGGGGACTTGAGAGAGAAAAGAAGGTGAAAAAATTTTTGATATGTATATTTAGAAAAATATGGTAGCTTGTAATAAACATGAGATGCAAAATTAGAAGACAGATTTAATAAATAACTTCTGTGATTCATTGTGTGTCACTTGACATTTTTGAGGTCTGATTAATCATCTTTAAAAAGTAGAAGAAAACAGTAACTACTTAAATAGATAAGCATATATGCAAGTATTTTGTAAACCGAAAAGCTGTGTACAAAAAATGATTGGGATTTTGCTTTATACATGCAAGATGAAATTCTTTAAACCCTCAATCATGGATATTTATCTGGATTGATAGATCAAAATCAAATCTATTAATCTGAGTAAACATTTATGTCTTTATCTAGTATAGGTTTGATGCTATAAATGCATGCCTTTTTCCTCCCTCCCCTCTTCCCTCTGTTGAAGGACTTCATCTAGAGGACATGACCACACGTTGACTTGTGAGCTGGTCCCAGGCAGTCAGAGACTCTTCAGCCCCCTCCCTCTGCTCATTGTTCCTGAACTAAGACCTACCCTAAGGGCACAGTTGTAAGAGTGCGGTGTTGCTGGGAGCATTAAGATTGAATATATGACTGAACTTCATTAAGACCGCTGTATAAACTCTTAAGATTCCTGAGGGGTTGGTATGGAGATCTACTCATTTTAAGGCCTCCCAAGACAAACTTCATATAGTTCCCTTGCTTATTAAAATTAGAAATCTGGAGTGATCTGACTTTTTTTGTCTCACCTTGCTCTTGTGTAGGAAGCCAGTTTCAGATTTCTCCCAGGTTATTTCGGAGGTTGTAAGCTAGTATGTTCCCTCCCTCCTGTTGTTCTTCTCTTTCCTTTCTTCTTCTTACATCTTTTACATTTTCTTTATGCAATTGATAAACAAAAAAATTACTTATTTAATAAACAAAATGATCATTGAAAAATTCAGAAAACATTAAAAATGCATCATGAAAATTTCTCCTCCCACTGTAGGGACTAGCAGCTCCATTTCCTTCTTTGTTTTTTTTTTTTTTTTTTTTTTTATTAGTTGGAGGCTAATTACTTCACAACATTTCAGTGGGTTTTGTCATACATTGATATGAATCAGCCAACATCTCCTTCTTTGAAAGCATCTAGTTTTCTAAATATTTTCATATTCTTGGTGAAATAATTTCTTATATATTCTATCTCTTTCTCTACATACCCACATCTCATTTTTCTGAAAAAAAAGAAAAAACTCCTGGGTGTTAAATTCACTCTTCTGCACTTTTGCTTATTCACTTAAAATACATTTTTAAGGTGGTCTCATATGGGCTTATACATTTGTTTTTACAGCTGCACAACTGTACATTATAAATATAGCATACATTAAGCAATTTCTTATTGACAGACATCTTAATTATTTCCTAACTTTTCATTTTAACACAATATTCCATTTTCATTTCACTCATGTAATTACCACTAAAGGACACATACCTATAACTGGAATTGGTATTCCAAAGAATGAATGCATTTGTAAATTACAAATGTTGTCAAATTGCCCTTTATACATATTGTACCTTTTTTTGTTATACTCCCATGAGATATGCATGAGAATACCTTTTTTCCTAACATGACCCTAACAGCACTTTAAGAACCGTTTCAGTTCAGTTCAGTTCAGTCGCTCAGTCATGTCTGACTTTTTGCAACCCCATGAACCACAACACGCCAGGCCTCCTCCATCACCAACTCCCATGGGTTTGGAGTCCACCCAAACCCATGTCCATTGAGTCGGTGATGCCATCCAACCATCTCATGCTCTGTCGTCCGCTTCTCCTCCTGTCCTCAATCTTTCCCAGCATCACGGTCTTTTCCAATGAGTCAACTCTTTGCATCAGATGGCCAAAGTATTGGAGTTTCAGCTTCAACATCAGACCTTCCAATGAACACCCAGGACTGATCCCCTTTGGATGGACTGGTTGGATCTCCTTGTAGTCCAAGGGACTCTCAAGAGTCTTCTCCAACACCACAGTTCAAAAGCATCAATTCTTCGGCGCTCAGCTTTCTTTATAGTCCAACTCTCACATCCATACATGACTACTGGGAAAACCATTGCCTTGACTAGACGGACCTTTGTTGGCAAAGTAATGTCTCTGCTTTTTAATATGCTGTCTAAGTTGGTCATAACTTTTCTTCCAAGGAGTGTCTTTTAATTTCATGGCTGCAATCACCATCTGCAGTGATTTTGGAGCCCAGAAAAATAAAGTCAGCCACTGTGTCCACTGTTTCCCCATCTATTTCCCATGAAGTGATGGGACCAGATGCCATAATCTTAGTTTTCTGAATGCTGAGCTTTAAGCCAACTTTTTCACTCTCCTCTTTCACTTTCATCAAGAGGCTCTTTAGTTCCTCTTCACTTTCTGCCATTACGGTGGTGTCATCTGCATATCTGAGGTTATTGATATTTCTTCCAGCAATCTTGATTCCAGCTTGTGCTTCCTCCAGCCCAGCGTTTCTCATGATGTACTTTGCATATAAGTTAAATAAACAGGATGACAATATACAGCCTTGACACACTCTTTTTCCTATTTGGAACCAGTCTGTTGTTCCATGTCCAGTTCTAACTGTTGCTTCCTGATCTGCATACAGATTTCTCAAGAGGCAGATCAGGTGGTCTAGTATTCCCATCTCTTTAAGAATTTTCCACAGTTTATTGTGATCCACATGGTCAAAGGCTTTGGCGTAGTCAATAAGGCAGAAATAGATTTTTTTCTGGAAGGAACTCTCTTGCTTTTTCGATGACCCAGCAGATGTTGGCAATTTGATCTCTGGTCCCTCTGCCTTTTCTAAAACCAGATTGAATATCTGGAAGTTCACGCTTCACAAACTGCTGAAGCCTGTTTTGAAGAATTTTAAGCATTACTTTACTATCGTGTGAGATGAGTGCCATTGTCTGGTAGTTGAGCATTCTTTGGCATTGCTTTTCTTTGAGATTGGAGTGAAAACTGACCTTTTCCAGTCTTGTGGCCACTGTTGAGTTTTCCAAATTTGCTGGCATATTGCGTGCAGCACTTTCACAGCATCATCTTTCAGGATTTGAAATAGCTCAACTGGAATTCCATCACCTCCACTAGCTGTTTGATCATTAACAATTAGATAAATTTTAAAAGTTTTCAGTGTTTTAAATTTGGATTTCTTTTTTATTATGAAATGGTTGATTATCTTTCCGATTGTTTGAGGGACCTTTAAATTTATTTTTGTTAATTCTTTTTATATATTTTCCCTGTCTTTCTGTTATTTCATTTTTAATAAATATTTTAATAGATATTCCCTCACACATGGGGCTTCCCTGGTGGTTCAGACAGTAAAGAATCTTCCTGCAATGGTTCAATTCCTGGGTCAAGAAGATCTCCTGGAGAAAGGAATGACTACCCACTCCAGTATTCTTGCCTGGAGAATTCTATGGACTGACGATCCTGGTGGGCTATAATCCATGGGATCACAAACAGTTGGACATGATTGAGCAACTGAAACTCTCCTTCTGTCTTCTGACACATGGATACACATATCTCTTTTTCCATGTAAGGAATTATGGTTTTTGCCCCCACATTTCTTTGTTCAGTCGCTCAGTCTTGTCTGACTCTTTGGGACCCCATGTACTGCAGCAGGCCAGGCTTCCCTGTCCATCACCAACTCCTGGAGCTTACTCAAACTCATGTCCATTGAGTTGATGATGCCATCCAACCATCTCGTCCTCTGTCATCCCCTACTCCTCCTGCCTTCAATCTTTTCCAGCATCAGGGTCTTTTCAAATGAGTCAGTTCTTTGCATCTGGTGGCCAAAGTACTGGAGCTACAGCTTCAGCATCAGTCTATTTGTTTGTGTTTTGATTTTAAAATAGCCTTGTAAAAAATATTTTTTTCCACTGCTATAACATTATACATTTCCTAATCTGTTGTTTTCAGGTTTCAAGTTACATTAAACAGAATATCTTCAACTTGAGCTCTTCTATAATACTATCATTATTTTCTGATACTGTTATGGATCACCTGCTAAGTTTTAATATATGTTCCAATGTAAATTTACTTTATGTATTTTAAGTTTACTACTCTCTATTTAATTTTTTCAGACAGTTTCCAAGTTGTACAAACATTTTATTAAAGAATATGTCTTACAAAACTATCTGTTCTATTATCTTTGTTATGGACTAATTTGGAATATATTTTAGTCTATCTCTGGACTGCCCATTCAGTGGCATTGATATGCCTATCTATGTACTAAGACCATAATTATAGATATTTTAACTTTATAATTATATTTTTAAAATTATTGCACATAGTCTACCTTTATTACTTGTCTCTGGGCTATATTGCAAATTGAAATATGTCAATAGTGTGAATAACTTCAAATTTACTAGGTAATGAAACTCTTTACATAAAAGTGGTTGTAAAAATTTAATTTCTGAGCAGTAATATATGAGAGTCCCCATTACTTCAAAAATTGGAACTGATTGGATTTTTAAATTTTCCAATAAATTAATTATGTAATGGTATTTCATTGTTATTTCAGTTGGTCTTTCCTTGATTACTGAAAAACTTGAGCTCTCATTAATACAAGTTATGAATATAACTTGGTGAAATATCTATTTAAGCATTTCTCACATTTTTTCAATTATCTTGTCTCTAATTACTGATTTGTAAAAATTCTTCATTTATGCTGGACACTAATTTTTTGTCAGTTATGGATATTCCAAATCCAATTTATGTCTTACTGTATGCTCTTTTATTATATTCATAATTTTCTTAATGATCAAAAACATTTTTAATGTAAGTGTAGCTGCATGAACTTCACAAATACAATTAGTACTTTCTGTATTTTTGAAGAGCATATTCATATCTGAAAATGTAATGATGTTTTACTATTATACTTAAAAGCTTCATGTATTTGTTTCAACATTTCAAACTTTCATTGTCAAGAACTTACTTTTGTATATAGTGTAAGAAAGAGGTTAAATTTCATTTTATTTCAAATGGATAGTTAATTTTCCAGTGTCACTAATTGAAAATCCTATTCTTTCTCATAGATTAAAAAAAACATGTTTAGCATATGTCAACTATTGATATACATGTGGGTTAATTTTCGGTTCTATATTCTGATATACTGGCTTTTTATCTCTGCAAAGTAATTTCTTTCTTTGAATCAGAAATTATTTCCGATTTACAACAATTGTTGTACCATGCATGGTGGCCTTGCTCCTTTTTCTTTTTGGACATGGCCTTGAAACTTTGCATTATTATATAAATTTACAATGGCTTGCTAATTTACATACACACATATCAGCACAAACATGTGCACACAAACTGCTGATATTTCAATTAGAATTGCTTTAAATATATGGAAAAATCTGGCAAAATTAAAATATTTTCTATAAAATCTTTTAAAGCTATAAAACAATATACTTATTTCTAAAACATTCTTTTACACAAAATCACTTGATAAAAACCAAAGGGTTGTGTAGAAAGGGTTTATGAAGAAAACACTCAAGAACATCATCAGTAATATACAAAAATATAGGGAAAAAGAATAACACAGTTTTACATACGTTAAAGTTCTTAAAATGTATACAACTATAAATGTGATACTTTAACTTGAGGTTTACTTGTAGAGGTGAGCATTAGAATTGTCACAGATTGTTATTGTGAAGTAGTGGATGGACGGTTATCTGAAATTATAAAGTTATAAACAGTGGATGCAGGAAGGTGTTACTCATAACCTACTTGTTAAATTGGGGAACATGGTGGATATGTGAGATGTGTTTTCCTGTATTCCTATTTGGTTTTGTTCTATCTGGTTTATTCTGTATTTCTATGTGGTTTGGTTTAGTTGGAAGCAGTTTTTGAATTTTTCTATTGTTTTTCACTTCTGAGACGGCAAACACAATTATGCATTATGCTCAAATCTTCCCTGGTGGCTCAGATGGTAAAGAATTTGCCCATGAGGGATCGGCTAGAGAAGGAGGTGGGAGGGGGGATCGGGATGGGGAATACATGTAAATCCATGGCTGATTCACATCAATGTATGACAAAAACCACTACAATATTGTAAAGTCATTAGCCTCCAACTAATAAAAAATAAATGGGGGGGAAAAAAAAAGAATTTGCCCATGGTAAGCGAAACCTGGGTTTGATCCCTGGGTCAGAAAGATTCCCTGGAGAAGGGAATGGCTACCCACACCAGTATTCTTGCCTGGAGAATCCTATGGAGAGAAGAGAAATCTGACAGGCTACAGTCTGTGGGGCCCAAAATGTCAGACGTGACTGAGTGGCTAACACATATTCAGAGCATTGGAATATGAGAACTCATGGACTGCAGCATGCTAGGCTTCCCTGTCCTTCACCTCTCCTGGAGTTTGCCCAAGTTCATGTCTGTTGAGTTAGTGATGGCATCAAACCATCATACATATATATATATAAATGGCTATTTTGATAGGGATGACACAGAATCTGTAGATTACTTTGGATATTATGGAAATTTTACCAATATTAATTCTTCCCTCTATGAGTATGGTTCACTTCGTTTCAGTCACTCAGTCATATCTAATTCTTTGCGACCCCATGGACTGCAGCACACCAGGCTTTCCTGTCCATCACCAACTCCTGGAGTTTGCTCAAACTCATGTCCATGGAGTCGGCGATGCCATCCAACCATCTCATCCTCTGTCGTCCTCTTCTCCTCCTGACTTCAGTCTTTCCCAGCATCGAGGTCTTTTCCAATGAGTCAGTTCTTCATATCATGTTGCCAAAGTGTTGGAGTTTCAACTTTAAAATCAGCCCTTCCAATGAACATTCAGGACTGATTTCCTTTGGGATTAACTGGTTTGATCTCCTTGCAGTCCAAGGGACTCTCAAGAGTCTTCCGCAACACCACAGTTCAAAAGCATCAATTCTTCAGCACTCAACTTTTTTTATAGTCCAACTCTTGCATCCATACAAAACTACTGGGAAAACCATAGCTTTGACTAGATGGACCTTTGTTGGCAAAGTAATGTCTCTGTTTCTTTTTAATATGCTGTCTAGGTTGGTCATAGCTTTTCTTACAAGGAGCAAGCATTTTTTTAATTCCATGGCTGCAATCAACATCTGCAGTGATTTTGCGGCCCCCAAAATAAAGTCTCTCACTGTTTCCACTGTTTCCGCATCTATTTGCCATGAAGTGATGGGACCTGATGCCATCATCTTAGCTTTTTGAATGTTGAGTTTTAAGCCAATTTTTTCACTCTCCTGTTTCACTTTCATCAAGAGACTCTTTAGTTCTTCTTCGCTTTCTGCCATAATGGTGGTGTCATCTACATATCTGAAGTTATTGATATTTCATCAGGTAATCTTGATTCCAGCCTGTGCTTCATCCAGCCCTGTGTTTCTCATGATGTACTCTGCATATAAGTTAAATAAGCAAAGTGACAATATACAGCCTTGATGTACTTCTTTCCCAGTTTGAACCAGTCTGTTCTATGTCCAGTTCGAACGGTTGCTTCCTGACTTGCATACAGATTTCTCAGGAGGCAGATCAGGTGGTCTGGTATTGCCATCTCTTGAAGAATTTTCCACAGTTTGTGGTGATCCACACAGTCAAAGGCTTTGGCATAGTCAATAAAGCAGAAGTAAATATTTTCTGGAACTCTATTGCTTTTTCAATGATCCAATAGATGTTGGTAATTTGATCTCTGGTTACTCTGCCTTTTCTAAATCCAGCTTGAACATCTGGAAGTTCTCTCTTCATGAACTGTTGAAGCCTGGCTTGGAGAACTTTGAGCATTACTTTGCTAGTGTGTGTGAGATGAGTGCAATTGTGTGGTAGTTTGAACATTCTTTGGCATTGCCTTCCTTTGGGATTGGAGAGAAAACTGACCTTTTCCAGTCCTGTGGCCACTGCTGAGTTTCCCAAATTTGTTGGCATACTGAGTAAAGCATTTTAACAGAATCATCATTTAAGATTTGAAATAGCTCACCTGGAATTCCATCCCCTCCACTAGCTTTGTTCATAGTGATGGTTCCTAAAGCCCACTTGGCTTCGCATTCCAGGATGTCTGGCTCTAGGTGAGTGATTACACCATCATGGTTATCTGGGCCATGAAGATCCTTTTTGTAGAGGATTCTGTGTATTCTTACCACCTCTTCTTAATATATTCAGCTTCTGTTAGGTCCATACAATTTATGTCTTTTATTATGCTCATCTTTGCATGAAATGTTTTTTTGGTATCTCCACATTTCTTGAATAGATCTCTAGTCATTCCCATTCTATTGTTTTCCTCTGTTTCTTTGCATTGATCACTAAGGAAGGCTTTCTTATCTCTTCTTGCTATTCTTTGGAACTCTGTATTCAAATCTTTCCTCTTCTCCTTTGCCTTTAGCTTATCTTCTTTTCTCAGCTATTTGTAAGGCCTCCTCAGACAACCATTTTGCCTTGTTGCATTTCTTTTTCTTGGGGGTGGCCTTAATCACTGCCTCCTGTACAATATCATGAACCTGTCCATAGTTCTTCAGGCACTCTGTCTATCAGAAGTAATCCCTTGAATCTATTTCTCACTTCCACTGTGTAATCATAAGGGATTTGATTTAGGTCATACCTGAATGGTCTAGTGGTTTTCCCTACTTTAATTTAAGTCTGAATTTGGCAATAAGGAGTTCATGATCTGAGCCACAGTCAGCTCCCAGTATTGTTTTTTCTGACTGTATAGAGCTTCTGCATCTTTTGCTGCAAAGAACATAATCAATTCGATTTTGGTGTTGACCATCTGGTGATGTCTGTGTGTAGAGTTGTCTCTTGTGTTGTTGGAAGAGGGTGTTTGCTATGACAAGTGTGTTCTCTTGGCAAAACTTTGTCCTGTTTTAGCCTTTGCCCTGCTTCATTCTGTACTCTAAGGCCAAATTTGTCTGTTACTCCAGGTATCTCTTGACTTCCTAATTTTGCATTCCCATTCCCTGTGATGACAAGGACATCCTTTTTGGGTGTTAGTTATAGAAGGTCTTGTTGGTCTTCATGGAATTGTTCAGCTTCAGCTTCTTCAGGATTACTGGTTGTGGCAGAGACTTGGATTACTGTGCTATTGAATGGTTTAGCTTGGAAATGAGTAGAGATCATTCTGTCATTTTTGAGATTGCACCCAAGTACTGCATTTTGGACTATTTTGTTGAGTATAAGGGCTACTCCATTTCTTCTAAGGGATTTTTGCCCACAGTAGTAGATATAATGGTCATCTGAATTAAATTCACCCATTCCAGTCCATTTTAGTTCACTGATTCCTAAAATTTCGATGTTCACTCTTGTCATCTTCTGTTTGACCACTTCCAATTTGCCTTGATTCATAGACCTAACAGTCCATGTTCCTATGCAATATTATTCTTTACATCATTGGACTTATTTCCAGCACCAGATATATCTCTGAGATATATATATATATATATATATATATATATATATACCCCATTTATTTCTATTATCTTTAATTTCTTTCATTAATGTCTTATAACTTTCAGAGTACAGCTCTTTTATCTCATTTAGCTTTATCTATTTGCTCTTTTGAAGCTGTATTAATCGAGACTACTTTTTAGTTTCTCTCTCTCTGATAGTTTGCAGTTAGTATATAGCATGTCTATATACTATATATAAGATATAGTATGTCTCTGTGTATCAATTTTTTATTCTGAAGCTTTACTAAATTCATTTATTAGTTCTGATTTATTTGGTAGAGTCTTTAAGGTTTTCTATGTATAGTATCATGCCATCTGCAAACAGTGACAGTTTTCTTTCTTTCTTTCCAGTCTGGATGCTGTTTATTTATTTCTCATGTCTGATTGTCCTGGCTAGGTTTTTCAATATCATGTTGAATAAAAGTTGCAAGAGTGAGCATTCTTGCCTTGTTCCTGATCTTGGAGGAAAAACTTTCAGCTTTTTTTCCATTAAAAATGATGTTAACTGTCAGGTTGTCATATATGACCTTTACTATGCTGACATACATTCCCTCTATACACATTGTTGAACACTTTTCTCATAAATGGATACTGAGCTTTGTCAAATGCTTTTACTGTATCTAAGATGATCACATAATTTGCTATCCATTTTGCTGATGTGATGGATCATGCTGATTGATATGTGGATATTGAACCATCCCTGCACCTCTGGACTAAGTCTCATTTGATCATGGTGGATCATTCTTTTAATGTACTGTTGATATTGGTTTGATAATATTTTATTGAAGATTTTTGTAACCCCACTTTTTAATATAAAATATTTTCTATAACCCTTAGCCTCATTTTCAAGTTAGAAATAATTTTACCTCAATATGCCTTTGCAGATTTAACACTTAATACCAATCTTTTGATACAATAGCAACATAAATTTGCTCACTTCTTTACTTTTTTTGTAGAATTCACTATCTTGTTTCTGTCTGCTTACAACACTTTTTTTTTCTATTTTTACATGTATAAATCCTATTCACTGTACAATTTAATTCATATGCCATCTTCTTCGTATAATTTCCTTAAACCACATAGTGGCAAGTGAATTTAATAAATACTATTTAATCTCCATGTAGTAGTTGTTATGCCACACAACTTCCTATAAATGATCACATTTCAAAACAGCCATTCAAGTTAAATATCATATTCCGTCTCCTTCTTCTGCTTCTTTTTCCCAATTTCCTTTTCCTCTTCATCCTCCTCTTTATCTTGGGCCAAATTATAATCAGAGAAATTGATCTCCTTACTTAAATTTCCAGAAAGCAGCACACATTAGGATTACTTTTGATCACAGAGGTATCTAATTATACAATCCTGCTTTCTCCAGTCTTTGCATGCTCTATCTTCTGAAAATTTCTTCTAACTTTAGACTTTTCTGTATTATGTAATGAATTTATTTTATACATGCCATTTGCATGTATATCTTTAATGTGTTTCTTAAGGAAAAAGTCTGACTTTCTCATATGCTCTCAGTAGGTCCTAGATAAGTTATCATGCACAATTTCTACTGTCCGTTCCGTGGACAGAGGAGCCTGGTAGACCATAGGCCATGGGGCCACAAAAAGTCAGACACGACTGAGCATGCACAGCACAGCACATCATTTCTGCTAACATCATCACTATTACTATCATTATTTAGCTTGTTTGATTTTATCTTTGGCATTTTCAAAGTTATAACAGTGTTTAAAAGTGGTGCGGCTTTGTTTGGGGATTAAATATTCTTACACTGAAAATTTGAACTCAAAAATGCCATATGACCCAGCAATACCACTTCTGGGCATACACACTGAGGAAACCAGATCTGAAAGAGACACGTGCACCCAAATGTTCATCGCAGCACTGTTTATAATAGCCAGGACATGGAAGCAACCTAGATGCCCATCAGCAGATGAATGGATGGGGAAGCTGTGGTACATGTACACCATGGAATATTACTCAGCCGTCAAAAAGAATTCATTTGAACCAGTCCTAATGAGATGGATGAAACTGGAGCCCATTATACAGAGTGAAGTAAGCCAGAAAGATAAAGAACATTACAGCATACTGACACATATATATGGAATTTAGAAAGATGGTAACGATGGACCCTATATGCAAAACAGAAAAAGAGACACAGAAATACAGAACAGACTTTTGAACTCTGTGGGAGAAGGTGAGGGTGGGATGTTTCAAAAAGAACAGCATGTATACTATCTATGGTGAAACAGATCACCAGCCCAGGTGGGATGCATGAGACAAGTGCTCGGGCCTGGTACACTGGGAAGACCCAGAGGAATCGGGTGGAGAGGGAGGTGGGAGGGGGGATCGGGATGGGGAATAAGTGTAAATCTATTGCTGATTCATATCAATGTATGACAAAACCCACTGAAATGTTGTGAAGTAATTAGCCTCCAACTAATAAAAAAATTTAAAAAAAAAAATATGGAAGACTTATTTTTAAATTGGTATTTTAAATGTCAAGGTTTTCTGCTGGCAGAAGAAAGCTAACATCTATATTTGAGATTTTCCTTTTTTTAAAAAAAGGAAAATAAATATTAGGCCTTTGTATTTTTTAAGTACTCTCAAATGAAAAAATAGCAGATTATACCTGAAGCTCGAACTATATCACTTGGTTTAAACTGGAAAAACAGCCTGAAATGAAAATCTCAGATGCTCTCTGACTTGTCTGGCAGCATCAACCTAATCTCAATGTAAATTGTTCTTTAGATGGTGGGGGGAATGAGAAAACCTTTGGGACATTAGGAAGACACAGCTTTTACCCAGAAGATGATTGCCTCTGGGGATTCATTTAAATCTTTCAAAAGCTATACCCATCTATTGGAACATGGAAAGAGATATCCCCCAGCCATTCTTGGCCTGCTTTTAATACATATTACTCTGTCAGAGGGACATATTTGTATATACTGGTTTTAAGCATAGTCAGCTCAAATCTGAGTTTATGATAATAGCAGTGTTACATGCTCTATGTGACAGAGAATATCTGTATGAAAAAGAAATCTTGGAGTGTTGCTCACCTATTTGCTCCAACAACCAGTCACATAATTGGGAAATAACTTGGCCTTACAGACAAACAGAATATAGTGTAGTATACAACCCTGGTTGGAGAATCACATGATATGAATCACAACACAGGTGAAATAAATATTCAGTGAAGTACAAGGCAGTGAAAAGTACTTTGCAAATGTTTTCAAGGATTTACATGAAAATTCAAGAATGTAAACTGGCATTATTATGTACCAGGAATATTCCAACATGTTATATGTATTAAATTTAGTTAACATTCCAACAGCAAGGAAACATGATTTGACCTTACTTTACTAAAGTAATTGAGAGTTATAGAATTTTTAAACTTTAAATTACAGTAGTATGTAGTGTGTGTGTGCATGCTCAGCCACTTCAGTCATGTCTGACTCTTTGTGACCCCATGGACTGTAGCCTGCCAGGCTCCTCTGTCCATAGGATTCTCTAGTCAAGAATACTGGACGATCCAGGGATCAAACCCACATCTCTTATGTCTCCTGCATTGGAAGGTGGATTCTTTATCACTAACATCACCTGGGAAACCCAGTAGTATGTCAAAAACTATTAAAATTCAAAGTATTGGTTCTTTCCAGAGTTGAAAAAAAAATCTAAATATTTAAAAATGGAGCTTGATACTCTGGAAAGTTCATACAGAATTAGGAGTCAAGTTTTGGCCTAATGGTGACTTTAAAAGTTGATTTAAGATTTAATTATATATATATATATATATATATATAATTAGAGAGAGGATAGTTCATATAATCATCACTGTCATATATGCATTATATATTTTTGTGAGAAAAGTATGACTGTTCCTACTTTATAATTGTGAGAAATAAGGCTTAGAAATTTCACACAACTGGGAAAATACAGCCAGTCAGAACTAGAATCAGGTTTCCAAACCAAGTATATTAAAGAATGAGAGCCATATTATTCACATTACATTTTTATATGAATTAAAGGAATCAGGATTATTTCTTACTGCTTATGTACAAAATATGAGCATGACTTTGGTAGCCAAGAAATGTCAGTACAAGATACAAGAGTGTACAAAATGCAGCAATGGGGTTTTAAAAAATTACCGAAGAAACAATTGTAGAACATTACCTAAATTTTAGTGAAAGATATAAATGTACTGACAAGCTCAGCAAACTGAAAAAGTTCAGCAAAATCTTTCATTTTATCTGGTTGAGATGTTTGTCTTCATCATACCACATGTAAACTTTATACTGATTTTCCCAATTCACTCCCAGTTTTCAGCTTGCTATAACTTCTTTCTGACTAAATTCCTACATAGCAAGTTTGACAGGGTAACCCCTTTAATCAATAACTTTCTATGGCTAGTAAAGTTTATTGCCAACACAATAAAATTGTTAATGACAAGTAATCCCTTTCTTCCATCTGCTCACATGATATTTTTATAATTTTTTGACCAAGTTTATAATGTGGCCCTGTACAGTGTTACTCATGGTACCCTGTATTGGTTTTAATAACAATATGCTTTTCCTTGAGCTACTTTCTCTTACTTGTTAAAGTAAGAGAACATTCTCAAAATTTCAGTAGCTCTAAAACATTCAGATATGTTTAGATCTATACAATACTGATAGAAAAATGTTTTATATAATACTTAAGACTCTTATGTAGTCAGTGAAGATAAATACCTAGACAGAATTTCAGGTTTAAGTGATACTGCTATGGAAAAATATCAATTATAAATGCAAGAGTAAATAAGAAAAGCTAAAACATAAGGAAGTGGAAAATGTGAGCATTTTGTCAAGGAGACTTCAAAGTCTCTCTTCAAAAATCCTAAAAGGACTTTAAGAAAATAGGATTAACTAAATACAATGATTTGAGAAATGATATATAATGTTTATGATTATCAAATGAAAATATTCCCCTGAAAAGTACAAATAGTTTTAGAGTTTACTTCCTTGAAAAATTACTTTCTTCCTCTCTGTGTTTATCATACATTCCATTCATGTTTATACAGGGATTTCTGTCTCGAAGACAAAATGGATTTTTTTTTTTTTATTCAAACAGTGTGATTGTTATTTAGCGCAGCCCTTGCTGAGGCCAATTAGCAAGCATAAAAGAGGTATTTTAAATGGACTATATTTCTATCAAAGAGATACTCCTGGGAAACTCCAAGCTCCCCAGGAATATGAATCTAGGTCATTTGAGATGGTAGAATATACACTTGTTCTTCCTGTCAAAGATAAAAGTCACTGCATCAAAAATCAAAATGACAGAATATGAGAAAAAGGACTAAAGGTAGTCGAAATAGTATAGGAAGCATCAGGTCTCGCCTACCAAAGAGGACACACGTGTCCCCATAATGCCATGAAGGGCATGGATGTCATACCTTCACTGCTGCACAAAAGTATAGGCAGTGAGCTCTACAGAAAGATAAATATTTGAATATGAGAAACGGGGTGCTTCAGTTCACTCCTTTCTAAATAAGATGCCCCTCCCCTTCCTTTTAATTACCCACATCAAGAAGCAACATAATGGTAGAGTGGATGAGCCTGAGCTTTTCAGTCAGGAAACATGGACACGAATCCCCCATGTATCAGTAGTAATCTTGTGCATACTGGCAAATTGACATTTCTAAGCCCCAGTTTTCTGATCTATCCAATAAAGAAAATAATAATTCCTTCCAGCTCGTAAAGTTAAGTTTTCATAAGGTATGTGATTTTGTCCACTGTGTATGTATACAGTTTTGTTTTGTTTGTAAATTTAAACCATTCAACATTCACGATACCTAACTCCTACTAGACTTCTGAAATGTTGAGACAAAGTCTTTCCTTTCTACCTTGGCTAATAAATATCTAAATATCAATAAGCTACTTTGGTCAAAACACTAAAGGAAAGATTGTATGATCTTTTAGTTTACTCCTGAGAAACTTTGAAATATTTGCCATATGGACAAATGATAAGAAAAAAAGAAACAGAAAAAATTCAGTAAAAATATATTAGAGAAGTGTGTCAAGCAGTAATTTCTGAAAATATCATGTTACCATTCTATGTTTTTTGATCACTATAGTCTTTTAATTTAAAAAATTGTTTTGATTTTTTTCTCATTGATAAATATTCATATTCCATACCTAATATTGTATTTATAGTTTGTATTAGATTCAGATACAAATCACCTTATGGGAAAACAAGAGCTTTTTGTAGAGGGGGATGGAAGGGGGTGGAGAATGGCCCAGGGAAGATTCAGTTTCTTTTCTGATCTTTTATGTCTTCAAAAATTGCAAAATCATCCCTTATGACTTTACAGATTTAATGTCTCAATACCTGAAAAAATAAATGGAAACTTTAATGCATTGAGTACATGTTAATTAGAATTTGTGATGGGGCTTAGCTTCAAGTCTATGGATTAATTGTGTCAGAACACAGGCAGAGAGTCATGGACATATGGGGAGCACATTGTCTCCTGTTAAAACAATGAAATTCTTTTATTTTAAGGTGACTCTAATGGCTCGCTTGTTGGGTGACAAGAATCATGAGCTGATTTTTGTAGCACTGGATTTCTGATATTTTCTGTACACTCTCCGTAATCACTGACATGAACTTGAAAGACAGATAGGGCAGGGATTATGTAGTCTAGACATTAACAGAGTAGAGTTGGAGGAAGGTATGGATCCAGTGTGTTCTAACATAGATCATCAATCTTGACTATTGGCAAAAAGATTTTGTGTATTCAGATGAAGTGACATCAGAAAGAAGCTTATAAAATGCACTTCCTGTGCAGAATTTGTGGCAAGAAGTAACTTCTTAAGACCCACTAACTGAAATTTTACCAATAACAGGTATGTGGTAAGAGTTAATTGAAGAGAATAAAATAAGTGACAAACATACTCCATATTCAACAATTATTAACAAAGATTGTATTTTCTGGTATGTGAAAAATTATTTAGAGAACTCTTAATTAAACATCTAAAGTTTCTTAACAGCTTAGTATCACAGATATGCAGAATGTCTCCCCTTGTGGTAGAAAACTATTCCATTGTCTTCACAGCATCTTAAATTTGAAAAGAAAAGCAAGCCCATTTGCTTACTGTACCTCAGAACTATTGTTATTCTCTATAAATGCATTTCATTGAATATTAATATCTGATAAGATACTGATAGATGTTCCTACTTTATAGAGCAGGCCAGTAAGTGGTTGAATGTTCAGAATTCATTATAAATTTCTATTTATTAATACTGCTTCAAATTCCCACTACCTCCCACTAATAATCATTGCTTTGGGTTTTGAAGTGACTTACACTTTTTCCTTTCCTTTGTCTGAAAATATATTGCTATAGTGGACAAGGGTTTCCCCTTAATATGCCCTTATCCATCTCATTGTGCAGCCAACAAACTTATTGGGTCCAGTTGACCTTAGGTGGGCCATGAGAGTTGTAAGCCATCACTACTGCCTTATCTCAATGCCTCACCTTAGCCCAGGTAACTATCATCTCACGTCTGTGCTGTGATGTGCTATCACTCAGTCGTATCTGACTCTATGTGACCTCATGGACAGTAGCCGGACAGGCTCCTCTTTCCATGGGGATTCTCCTGGTAAGAATACGGTACTGGGTTGCCATGCCCTCCTCCAGGGGATCTTCCCAACCCTGGGATCAAACCCAGGTCTCCCGCAATGCAGGTGGATTCTTTACCAGCTGATCTATCAGGGAAGCCCCATCTTGTGTCTGGTTTCTTACAATCAATTATCTCCTAACAATGCTCACTGTTTTCTCTCTGTCATTACTAGAATCCATTATCCAGCAGAGAATCCATTATCCAGCAACCCAGATGATCTTCAAAAGCACTGATCAGACTGTTACTTCTTTGTTTCATTTAGATACCAAACTACAACCTCATTAGGTTGCTTTTTGAATTAAACCTAGTATTTCCCCATGATTTACAAAGTCCCATTGTGATCCAATGTCTCTTTACTTACCTAGACATCACATTTTACAACTGGATCATTTCTCTCTCACCATATCAGCTTCTTTTCCTCCCCTCAAGCAACTAAGCCTTTTTCTACATCCAAAAGTTTGCATTTATCCTTCCTTTACCTAGAAATTCCCTCCCCAAACAGTTTATAAGGCTAACCCATCCTCATTTTCGGATATCAACATATGTAATTCTTTTAAGAGTAACATCACACAATAGTGTTGCTAAAGTAACCACTTCAAGGTATTCTGTTTCTTGTTAACCAGTTTATTTCCTGCATAAAGCATAGCATAAGAAGTAATAATCTTGCATTTCTTTATTTTATTCTGTTAAATATCTCACCCAAGGAAACGTGATCTTCATGAGGATGGGGTTAATTCTATTTTCATCACTTCTTTGAAATAAATATTTGAACAGTGGCTCATATAATGTAATGTCCCACTACATGTTTGTTAAATGATGAATAAATGAATTGAGCTTGAGTATAGTACTTCATTATTATTATTATCAGTTATTAGCATTAAATAACAAGTATAAATTTGCATATGATATAAGAAACATGGTGATGAAAGAGTGTGGTTTAAATAACATGTTATAAATATAGAATATTTTTTCTGTAGCATCATCAGAGTAGCATTTGGCATGGAAGAGTGAGATAATCACTTCCACCATTTGGCTTCCCTGACTACTCTAGCCTATAATAATCTCCACCTGTGAGCATCACTAGCCTATGGTGAGTGTATAGCTCAATTGACATTGGCACAAACTGTCTTGTGAAATCAAGAATAAGAACTCAAATTGCTCTTTCATTTATAGTTATTTTTCATGTTAGTAAGAAAAAGTGACATGTGCATATTAACTCTCATAAACTTATAGCCTCCCAGAAAGTGCAGAGAACAGATAGTGCTAATCACTAATTAGAAAACACCAATTGAATCAATGCCTATTTATATATTTCTTTGATAAAAAAAGGTGCTTACAATTTTCTTGGGGACTTGCCCTCACCTCTTTCCATCATAGAACCTTCCAAGAAAAAGAACTTTAGTTTCTGAGTGTGTCCCTGAATCTTCATTTCCTTCTTTCCCGGTGTAGAAAGGAAAAAACAAAAGTAAGGTAGAGAGGATAATTGAATTTTTCACTTGACAAACATCTTTTAAATTACACTAAACATTGTACTAGATTTTGGAGATAAAGCAGGGAACCGACAGATGAATTCTCTGTTGGGATATCCACCATAGGCAGGAAATACAAAAGAAACAAGTCAACACATAAATGAGATAAATGGATTTTTATGTATTTTGAAAGGATCCCTGTTGAGCTGACACATAGCGGGGATTCAGACTTTAATGAAATAATCCCACAAGGAAGTCAAGTTGGCCTGTATAATAAAGATTGATTTAGAATGAAAAGAAAAGAAAATGTCTATGTTGACTGAGTTTGTGAACAACTTGAAGGGATCTGGTATTTAGGGTGACTGGCTTTGATAGGCTGCTGTGTTGATGAGTTACATTGAGGACAAGATGAGAATTATGTGTTTCTGAGTTGTCCAGTGTAATGCTAAAGATATAATATTTTCTTTCCAGAAATTGCCATGAAGTTTTAAATTTCTCATTGTGTCATTGGTTGCCATAGTGATGTTCTATCGATGGGGCACAAAGCCTAAATGGGTGACATTATTGAGCTCATGTTTGGTGTAGTGGTTGATAAGATATATCTGATAAGTTGCTGATTCTTTCCTTGTTTGATTCCTCTGGCTTTACTGTGACTTAAATAAACATTATTCCCTATAGCTAAAAGTTGCTAAGCCATGTCAGAATCTTTCTCCAGTCTTCCTCTGGCCTACTGACCTTCTATCCTTCCTTCTCTATCCTTTTAAAATAATATTTATTAAGCTCTTGCAATGAGTCAAGCAACAATTGCCAGGAACATTAAAATAATGACTGGAATTTCTTCATAGATTCTACTTTTGAATCTTTATTTAAATTAACAATGTCCTAGCATTCTCTCAGAGGTCCCATTACATTTCCTATAAATTGTGAGGTTTGCTATGATTTCCCATAGCAAAGCTAAGTTAACAGGTCTGTAATTTCCAAAGTTATCATTTTCTCCTTTTATTAAAATGAATGTATTATTGACCTTATTTCCTCTTTGGCTTGATATTTTATGGGTTCATCAATATATCACATCAAGAAGATCTCAAAAGCCCTTTGCTTTCACAACTAAATATTTAGTTAGGACTGAGTATTAAAGCACAGTGCTCTCTATACAAATGTCCGTGAATGGGGTAGGGAGAAATATTGCACATACTACACTGAAAACTTTACCTATTTTAATTTATCTTTATAGGCAACAGTATTTTACAGATGATGAAATGGAGGCATGGGGATATTAGGCAATAAGGAATTTTATCTGTTAAGCACCAAATTAGTTTTTAAAAGGAAAGCTAGAGAATACTAATTCTGAAGTGAGTGTATGATAAGAAAAATGGTTATATTAAGACTATGAGAGGTGCAGCTACTATAGAAAACAATATGGAGGTTCCTCAAGAAACTAGAAAAGAGCTGTCATATGATCCAGCAACCCCATTGCTGGGCATATATCTAGACAAAACTATAATTCAAAAAGATACATTCACCCCTATGTTGATAGTAACAATATTAAGAACAGCAAAGACATGGAAACGATCTAAATGTTCATTAGTGAATGAATGGATAAAGATGTGGTATACATTCAGTGGAATACTATTTGGCCATAAAAAAGAATGAACTAATGTCATTTGCAGCAACATGGATGGGCCTAGAGATTATCATAGTAAGTGAAGTAAGTCAGACAGAGAATGGCAAATACCTATGACATCACTTATATGTGGAATGGAAAATATAACACAAATGAACTTTTCTATGAATCAGAAACAGACTCACAGACATAGAGAACAGACTTCTGGTTGCCCAGGTGAAAAGGAGTAGACCAGGACTTTGGAATCAGCAGATACAAACTACTGTGCTACTACCGTATAGCACAGGGAAGTATAGTTAGTATCCTCCGATAAACCTGTGATATATACTACTGAACGACTTTTGTGTATAACAGACATTAGCACAATATGTTAAATCAACTATATGTCAATAAAATTTTTAAAAAGACTATGAGACAAGTAAAAATGCTTTCAAGAACCACTAGGAATAAAAAAGAGAGTCATTAAATGCCAAGTTGCTAGATGAACTTGTAATTCAAGACGCTGTGCTACTTGTTTTGTTAAACGGTTTGTGCATCTATTGACTTCATAAATGTTCTTGGGCCCTTGGCTGTTGGTTTGGCTCTCCAAACTGAGCACTGAGGCACAGAGTTGAAAGCAGCAAGACTCTGCTCTCTTAGCCTCAGGTCTACGCGTGCAAATCCAGCATCAACAATTGCAGTTTATTTCAACATGCTGAGCCTAGAAGAACTGCCACATTTCCTGACTGGCATGCAGTTCAATATCATGTTATGGGTAAGCAATAGGGTGCTGGGTGGTGTGTACCTCCCACAACTTCCAAAGGGGGATGCTTAGGAACATAGTAAGTTTCCGAAAGTACATGAAGTCAGTGATATTGATTCTCCATAGTTCTTCTTGTTCTGTTAAAAATGAATAAAAACAAATAAAATTCATAAGAATTTTTTTTTAAAAAAAGAAAGCTAATTCATCCCCCAATGTCTGCTCCTATTTTGAAAAACAAGTGTTGCTTTATTAATTATATTTGAATAAATATAGCCTATTTTAATAGTTTGTTGTAATCAGTTCCTCATAAAAAATAGTAAGGGCCTAGTTTATACTTTACGTTATGTTCAGTACTAAGGGGAAAAGGTAAAAAGATAAAATGAGGTACATCTTTGCCTTCTAGATGTAGCCCATCTCGTTCTTCTGCCTTTATTTTTTTTTATTTTTTTATTTTATTTTATTTTTTTGTTCTTCTGCCTTTAAAATGAATCCTTCAATAATGTGTGTGTGTGTGCGTGTGTGTGTGTGTGTGTGGTGTTTCATTATGGTTGCCTCAAGACATGTAGACTCTGTAAACCCTCCCAGTGCTGCCTTTACTGTTTAACAACATGTCATTAAATGCGCAGATGAGTGGTACGGGCTCTACCTAAGAACGTGGTATAACGGGGTTTAAGCAATGGATTTATCTTTATGTATCTGGTATTTTAAGCCTTGTAAAGTTTCCAAGGCTTGTTTTCCTTATCTCTAAAATGAAAATATTTTTGACTGGACTATATTGGAGTTTTCTCTAAAAGTCTATTAAAGTTTCTGCAATATCTAACTTTGATCCTACAAGCTTCAATTAGGGTCCGGGTTCATACTATTTTCTCAGTGGAAAGATAGGAAGATTATTTTCTTTTAAAGTTAAAGTCTCAGGGGCAGAATGATGCATGTAATACTGAGTCCAGTATTCTGGATTGGGGAAGGTTATATTTTAATGAACATAAACTTTAATTATTTTGGTCATTAAAATATTTGTTTTCTTGAGTGGAAGACAATTTTAAATTTTAAGAAGACAATAATGATTTTCCATTGTATCTCTATAAAATCTTACCCATAAAACTTGAAATTATGCAAAAGCAATGTATTATTCCTCATTTTCCACATATAGATTTAGACTTTTTGTATTTCTAATGATTTTTTAAAATATATAACAGAGGATATCTAAATTAAGAACTGAAATTCCAATTTCTTGTATAAACATTTCTCCTTAAAACTAGAAAAATCTTAGTCATTGTCCTAAGTAAATATGTAGGACACATCCCATTTCTAACTCAACTTGAACTTGCTATTAAGATGTTTGCTATAACTATTGCCTATTTCTTCTTTTTTCTCCCCCTGAGATTTAGTGTCACCAGTTAATTGTAGTTGACTTTAAAGTTTTTGATTCTAGGATAGCAATATATAAGTTAGATCAAAAAGAACATTTAAAACTAAAATTACTTTGCATCATTTTCAAAAAGATCTGTACATAAAACAAATATCAAAATCAACACAGAAAAATTAAAACTTGGAATATAAACAGGAACAAAGGGTCCTAACTATATTTCACATGAATAATGTAAATGCACTGAAGGAAATTTAAAAAGAACTATGTAGCATTTGAACACAGTAGTTTAGTTACAAAGCTTCCTGCTAAATACATAGTAGTTGTAGGAAACTTTGTTAGCAAGTTTGTTTTTCTCAACATTTAGATTTCTCAGTGGTTGAATTTTCTGAAACACTCTCTATATATGCAAGGACTGAGTAAATAAATAAATATACTGTGGATAAAGGAATCTGGTATTTCATTGTTGGAGAAAAGAATGACAAATGTGGAAAGAAAAGGTAGAAAAAAATTCTGTAACACTGAAATGAAGCTGAACCAGTTAAAATGATTTGTAATTTTCAAATAAATAGGTGGGTATTTAAAATACAAACACACATATACAGAGCATACAGTATCTTACATAGTATTTATGTGTGTATGTACATGTGTATATCCTTTTTGCCATCAAAATTTTATCTCTTAATTTTAAATTTCACTGATATACCTTCCCTGAATCAATTACTACCATAGGTTTGAAAAAAATGGTGATTTTTCTAATTCTATAATTTTTTCTATGTTTATTATTTGCTAAATAGAATCTCTGTAAGCAAAGAAAGGCAATTATATATACAGAGATAGATTCTATAGCCTACTTCTTTTGAAAGAATCTAGAAACAATTACATCCTACTAGCAATGATGGCATCACCGACTCAATGGATGTGAGTTTGAGCAGGCTCCGGGAGTTGGTGATGGATAGGGAGGCCTGGTGTGCTTCAGTCCATGGGGTTGCAAAGAGTCAGACACGACTGAGCGACTGAACTGAACTGAACAATGAACACACCTGCTTCCCAGATCTTGCTTTCTTTCTACCATTCTCCACTAAAAGTAACCAGGGCTCCATGATGAAAGTATAATTCCGGGGTGAAGCAAAAAGCTACAAGATTTTACAAAAATTTACCCTAAATTTGGATGTATATTCAAACCTATATCTTCATGATTATATTCAGATTATACATTTTTGGTCAGAGCAACAACTTCTTGTGCCATAAAGAAAATATCATACTCAAAGAATGTGGAGGAAAGGTTAAAAGGACATGATGCTCAATTGAAGGGACTTTCATTAGCTAAGACAGTTTTAGCACACATATATAATGATACCAATGATTATAACCCATTGAAGAGAACAAAATATCATAAGTCTATGCTGATATATGCAAATAGATTAATAAATGGGGACAATGGTTTTAAATGCTCAAGTGTCAACTAGACAACTAATAAATGTGGAAGGAATAATGAAAATATGGAATCAAATCTGTCAGTCTACATAGTAATTATACATTCAGGCAAAGATCATCAGTAAATATAAAAATTAGGGGATAAAAGTCTGGTGAGATGTAGGATGTTTATGGGCTTCCCTGGTGGCTCAGACAGTGAAGAATCTGCCTGCAATGCAGGAGACCGTGGTCTAATCCCTGGCTAAGGAAGATCCCCTGGAGAAGGGAGTGGTTACACTCTCCAGTATTCTTGCCTGAAGAATTCCATGGTCAGAGGAGTCTGGTGAGCTCTATGGTCCATGGGATATTTACATGATGTCAAAGTGTCTCCCCCAGCAGTGACTCTTACCGGAGCAATCTGGCACAAACTAATTTAACCAAGTGATCAGAGTTAACATGAACGGTAATAGAACAGATCACATCATGCATCTTCTGATATGATGGCTGAAGAAGAGCATAACATAACTTCCGTGGTTGATACTCTGACCAAAAATGTATAATCTGAATATAATCATGAGGATATAATATAGGCTTGAATATACATCCAAATTTAGGGTAAATCTGCCAAAAAATGGCTTAAATCTTTAAAAATGTCAAGGTTCAGCACTTTCAATAAAACACACAGACAAACAACAACAGCAAAAACAGGGTTCCTTGGAGAAATGATTGATTCTGGTGCTGGACCAGAAAATAGTCAAGATAAGTCTGGAGCTTCTTTAGCTCACAGAAAGTAAGGAAGTGCTAAAATAAATAAATAAATAGCCCAGACTCATAATGATACAGGTGTACAAGAGAAACACAAGAGCAAATGAAGAGAGCTCCCAGTAGCCAAAAGTGGAAACATTTGGGCAATAAAATGAATAATGCAGCATTGGATAATCAGTTCAGTCACTCAGTTGTGTCTGACTCTTTGCGACCCCATGGACTGCAGCATGCCAGGCTTCTCTGTCCATCACTGACTCCCAGAGTGTGCTCAGACTCATGTCCACTGAGTTGGTGATGCCATTCAACCATCTCATCCTCTGTTGTTCCCTTCTCCTCCTGCCTTCAATCTTTCCCAGTATCAGGGTCTTTTCCAATGAGTCAGCTCTTTACATCAAGTGGCCAAGTATTGCTTCAGCTTGAACATCAGTCCTTCCAATGAACATTCAGAACTGACTTCCTTTAGGATGGACTGGTTGGATCTCTTTGCAGTCCAAGGGATTCTCAAGAGTCTTCTCCAACACCACAGTTCAAAAGCATCAATTCTTCATCACTCAAGCTTTCTTTATAATCCAACTCTCACATCCATACATGACTACTGGAAAAACCATAGCTTTGACTAGACGGGTCTTTGTAAAGTAATGTCTCTACTTTTTAATATGCTGTCTAAGTAAAGTAAAAGTAAATATTCATCAGTTTGTATAAATATAAATAAAATATTGAATAAATAAGTATATAAATGAGTAAATGGGCAGGGGGGAGATAGACAAATTTCTTCATAGCAGAACTTCAAATAATGTATGTAAATGCTGTTTCCTCAGGGAAATGGAGCATAATTTTTTTTTTCAATGTTTTTCTTTATTTGGCTGTGTCAAGTCTTAGTTGGGGCTTGAGAGATCTTTGCACAGACTCTCCGACTGTGGTTTGCAGGTTTCAGAGCATGTAGGCTCTGTAGTTGCTGCTTGTGGGCTAAGTTGCTGCACACAAGTGGGATTTCAGTTCCCCAAACAGGGATTGAACCATGACCCCTGCATTGGGAGGTGGATTCTTAGCCACTGGACCACAAGGGGAGTCCTGGAATACAGAATTCATATTGGTAATATACATCCTTGACATTACGCAGTAATGATCATTTACCTCATGTTGTTTCTCAAAAATTGAAAATAAATGAATAAAATAGCAACAAAGTTGGTGGTTGGATGACATCACCGACTCAATGGACATGAGTTTGAGCAAGCCCCAGGATTTGGTGATGAACAAGCAAGCCTGGCATGCTGTATTCCATGGGGTCACAAAGAGACAGACATGACTGAGAGACTGAACTGATCTGAAGCACAAAGTGATCAGAAAAAAAAAAGATAAAGTCAAAATGAAGGACTCGGCAAAATGAGACCATTATTTTCAAAACTATCAAGATTGTCACAAGTACAAGATAGTCTGAGAAACTGTCATAATTTAGAGAAGATAGAGGAGGCACATTGACTAAATGTGTCCTGGGATGAAAAATGATCATTAAACAAAAACAAAGGAAATCTTAATAAAGTATGAGCTTCTAGTTAATCATATTGTATCAGTATTGGTTTACTGGCTTCCCAAGTGGCTCAGTGGTAAAGAATCTGCCTGCCAATGTAGGAGATGCAAGAGATGTGGGTTGGATCCCTAGGTTGGGAAGATCCCCTGGAGTAAGAAATGGTAATCCACGGGGTCAGAAATAGTCAGACATGACTGAGCACACATACATTTTGGCTTTACTAGCTGTGGCAAATGTATCATACTTACATAAGATCTGAACAAAGAAAATTGGGTGCAGGGCAAATAAGAGAGATCTCTATCCTATCTTCACAACTTTTGCAAATCTAAGAAGGTACTGAAGATTTTTCAAAACATGCCGTGATCATGAAAGATAAGGAAAGTCTGAAGATGCTTCTAGATTAAAAGAGAATAAAGAGTTGTACATTGCTTGATTATGGATTCAACTCTCTAGCAGATATTTTGTTTTCTTTTGCAATAAGTAGGATAATTAGGACAGTTGGAAATTTGAGTAATTCACTTAAAGCAAGTAACTTCCCTGGACTACTCTAAGATTTGAGGATCTAAACATACGAAGCAAACCCAAGAGCAGGTTCTTTCTACATGGCAATTTCTCACCTCCATTGCAATTGTAAATAAAACACAAGTAGCCCTAATTTGCTTTGTAAATGACTATCTCTAGAAAAATTCCTAACCGCCTAGCCTACTAACACTTTTCAGTTCATCAGTGTAGCTTAGATTATAAAGAACATTCTTTTTAATATTATTGATTGCTAGAGACCTTTCTAGATCAAGAGTACAGTTTTATTTAAGAAGCTATCTTGTGTCCACAGGATTTTCCTGAGTGGCAGTGGTGAAGTGAGAGGAAACTTTTTCATAACATAGAAGATCCCTCCCCACCTGATTCTGTGGAGATGGGTGAGAAATATAATTTAACATAGTTTGATGAAAACATAATTGTTGTTGTTTCTGAAAGCTATTTTCAGAGAACCATTATGTCTAGACATTGGAAAATATTAACAGCATCAACAATTTTGATGATGTACTGAAATGAAAAAAAAAAAAAGGAGAGAAGATAAAAATGACAAGCCACATGCCCTACACACACACACTGGCTAGCTCAGGAATAGGCCCAACTTCAGAAATGCACAGGAGAAAATCGGGTTGCATTTGAAATCAGTTTGTGAAATATAATTGCTGCCTCTGTAGTCTTCCCTATCAGTGTAAACTGTTAGAACTAAATGTGAAATAGCAATTTTCTTATAGAAAACTAAGTTAAAAGGAATAGGTTTTATGAGGGGAAGTAGATTAAACTTAGTTTCTTGCATCATGGGTATTCAAAAATGTTCAAAATGTTGGACAGTACTACCCACTAAATATATTCCTCAAAATCTAAGAGTTCTTTTATTTCATTTTTAATCTTTTATATTGCTACTCAAAGGGGTGCCCTAGGTAATGCAGAAATATTGCTCTGATGGAATGAATGCATATAATTACTATGGAGCTTCATAAGAGAGATGTATAATTATTTGCCTGAACAGCGTGCCCTTGAAGTTATTAACTGCTGATGGGAACAAAGGGAAGCCATCCTCCAGGTAAGCCCTAGACTTAACTCACCTCTGAATCCAGGGCTTCACATTCTTCTTAGCAGGTTCTCTCAGAATTCCATCACTATGGATAGTTGGTCTTTTTAACCTAGTAAAACTCTGTTTCATCATATACTCCCTTTTCAAAGGACTCAATGAGACAATATGGATTATATTTTAGCAGGAAACAGGATTTTTAAATGTATGTGTTTGTTTTTGTTTTTGTTTTTTGTTATGTATGTGTTTTATATTTATAGGAGATTAAACCTACAAATTAAGAATTTTGTAGTAAGTTGGATCAAAATTAAATAAGGTAAGCCTCCACTTTGGGTATCCTTGGGCAGTTTTTTGAGGCAAGCCTTTCTAGAAGGCCCATTTGCATTTCCCCCATGCCCAATCACCAAAGCAAAACACACTATCTTATTGTAGCAGCTCACAAAAAGGAAGCCTTCATAGGTGGTTAGGGTCACAGTGTTATCTCTGCCCAAAGAATAGAGTCTCATGCAGAATAGACTGAAGGTAGAAAAGCCTACTGCAGAAATCTATTAATAAGTTTAAAAGTAAATGGGGAGCTAGACAAAATAATACTATAGACAAATGAAGAATATGACTAGTAATGCCAGTCCTGATCAAGAAGCAGTCAGCTGACTATAGCTTATATTCAAATAGGGTTTAATAAATAAAACTATGAAAATGAATATGGAAGACTAAGTCATTTAGCAACATTGATTAGACAAATGTCAGAACCCCTTTTGCAGCCTTGTTTATTTTATACACTGTTCCTCAGCTTACCTGATAAGGGAAACAAAATGTGGTAGACTACTGGAGATGGGCTCTGGCCATCATATTCCACCCCCTTTCTAACTGGAAAGATTTTTCTTTTTTTTAATCAATGTTTCCCAGACTATTTCAGGGCTATGAGTTTGGATAAGAATGAGATCTACTAACTAGATGCACTGACGTGAGGCAGAAGGGAGGCGAGGTGAAAGCCTGTTTCTAGTAACTATCTTGGTGGCTGAGAAGGTTTATAAAGGACAGCAGAGGCACCTGGACTTAATCTTCCATGTTTTCATTCCTAGTCTTTATGGGTTTAAACGGCAGCCATGAAGCATATGGCTGAAGTAGCTGCAATTACCCCTGATCTTTGAGTGTTAATTTCGATGCGATTCCCTTGAACATAGTAGGACAGACATGGCCCCTGATTTCTGCCTGACCAGGTCATCCAATGATTTGGCAGGCCTCTGATTCCCTGCATTGGTTCCCTTCCTTCTTATATTAATAAAACCTCAGACCACCTTAAGTCCTCACTAATTACCAAATTGCAATATATATATATATATATATATATACACACACACACACACACACACACACACACACACACACACATTTCCAAATAGGATTCTCTGTAGCATTCCCTATGCATAGTGAAGCTTAGGAATTCTTATGAAACTCCCTCTATTGCTGCATACAGACCTGATTTTTAAAAGCCTTCAAATTATTGAAATTTGTAAATGCCTTTTTTGGGGGGGACTCTTAACTGATCATTGCTCTGGAATGTAGAATGGGGAAGAAATAGAGAAGCTTGCTTTGTACAGTTATGTGTTAATCATACTTAATGCTGTTAGATGACTTCTCTGTTACAAACCCTTCTTAAAAATATATGCATAGTGAGGTTTCCAGGCTTTATAAGCAAAACTAAAAGAGACTCATCTTCTGAGTGTCAAAACAATATTTACAGTGGATTCAAACACTGACTGACCCATAGTGGACAAGGTCATTACCAGCGCATTTCATGTCTTTATGTGAATTCAAGAGGTGACACTCCCAGGACAAAAGCAAATTTGAAATAGATACACTCAGGATGTAAGAATAATAAGAGAACATACCTCTTCTTCCCAGTTGACAAAAATCTCACCAGGGATTTCAGCTACAATAAATGTCATCTTGACGACCTGCCCTTGTATAGGGCATGCACCGCTGTTCATGATGGCCTTGTTCAAATACCTATAGCACTGCCTGGCATATAGTAGGTGCTTAAAATGATTATTGAATATTACACCTTTTATAAATCCAGCAAACTAAGAATGGCAAAAAGGAGGTAAGTGCCTTTATCCCTTCATCTTCTCGACCTTGCCTCGAGGTCTGATGCATATTTAGGCAATGTTTGATATTTTCTCCAAAAACAGACTTATCGGTGTCCTAGTGAAAAGGCCTACCTCCTTGAATGGTAAAGGCCATGTAAAAGACATGTAATACTCTATCTTTTTCCAGTTCTACTTTCTTTTGTATTTTCTTAAGATACAAAATTGAGTAATAAGGACTTAAAGAGGACTCAGAGCAACTTCGCTTGAGAAGGTCATGTACTTTGACATACCTTGACTTTAGTGTGCTGTAGTCAGGATTAAACATGGGAAATTTTATTTCCATGATATACACTCCACTACTGTCTATACAAGTGTCTATATCTCTCTATATTTGTCACATTATTTATAGAATGTTAAGAAAGTGACATATTTTCCCCATGATAATGTGAACAAGTCTTCAGGAGTAAATCTACTATCTCTCTTGATCCATTTAGCAGAACTAATCCACATGCTATCATGAGATGCCATTTCATGATCTTACGGTTTACATAGTTTTGTCAAGATGTGAGATTACTCTTATCTTTATATTCCTATATGTAAAGATGCAATGTCTTGCTTTTCATTAACTTATTTAATGATTTTATCTCTTTAATTAATTTCATCAACTTGATTATAATATGATCAATGTGGTGTCCTTTCTTTTTGCATTCATGCTTGCTAATTCACTTCAGTCATGTCCAATTTGGCAACCCTTTGGACTTTAGCCTTCCAGTCTCCTCCATCCATGAGATTCTCCAGACAAGAATATTGGAGTGGGTTGCCATGCCCTTTTTCAGGGATCTTCCCCACCCAGAGATCGAACGCATGTCTCCTGTAGCTCTTCATTGCAGGTAGATTCTTTACCCCTGGGTCACCAGGGAAGATTTTTCTCTCTCTTTTCCCTTCCTGGAAGTTGAAGAGCATTCTGGTTCTGTGAGTTTATAATTGTTAAAACAAATTTGAGACTACAATAGTGATTATTTCTTCAAATATCTTTTAGTATCTTCCATACTGGAAATCTAACTACACATACTGTGCTGCTTGTAAATGAGGTTCTGTTCATTTATCCTATTTCCTTCTCTCCCTCATCTTCTTTCTTCTGTTTAGGGCTTTATTTTTGCTGTTGTTGTTGCTTGTTTATATGTGTTTACTTGTTGCTATATCTTTTTTTTTTTTTTGCTATATCTTAAAGGTCATTGGTATTCTCTTTTTTACCACCCATTTTTCTCACAAGCCCTTCCCAGTGTATTTTTTCACTTTGGACATTTAATTTTTCAGCTCTTGGAGTTTCATTTATTTCCTTTTTTATATCTTCATTCCCTTCCTTCAGTTTATATTTTCCTTTAAATCCATTATCACAATTATCATAGGGTGTTGTTGTTGTTGTTGTTTAAGATTTTGCCTCTAATTCCAAGAGCTTTCACATTCCTCGATGTCTTTCTCTTGATTTGAATTCCTTCCATTTATAGCTCACATTTTCTTGCTTTTTTCCTATATATAGTAAAACTTAGTGAATTTTAGACATTGTCAAAGTTGTATTTTTAAGATTCTGAATTTTGCTGCCTTTATTTAAAGAGTATTGAAGTTTATTGGATTGTAACTTGCAGATTAGCTTGAATGCTTTTCTGGCTTGTTTTTTAGTTTGTTAGGTCAGCTCCCAGTAGCCTTTATTTTAGGCCAAGTTGGGTCCTGCCACTAAGTTCATACCACTAAGTTCATAGTGGTGGTGGTGGTTTAATCACTAAGTCATATCCTACTCTTGTGACCCCATGGACTGGGAACCTACCAGGCTTCTCTGTACATGGAATTCTCCAGGCAAGAATACTGGAGTGGGTTGCCATGCCTTTCTCCAGTTCATACTACTACAAGACCTCTATCAGATTTTTTTGGGTATACAGTGATGTTTCTCCATTTTGATTAAGTAGACTTGAGCAATCCCCAACTCTTGTGACCAATATTTCAATACTGGTTCTTCTTGCATGAACAGCATAATTCAGTATGTAACAGACTCATGACTTATGCAGATTACCCACCCTCTTTCTCTGTAGTCTCTCCATTCCAATATTTGTTCTCTAAATTTCAGCATTTTCAGCTGTCTACCTACCAGCAAGATCCCTGTGCTCTTCTTGTGTTTCTCCTCCATGTAACACACTCAAAAAGTGAATCATTGCATAAAACTGAACATTTGTTCAAACTACCGCACAGTTGCACTCATCTCACATGCTAGTAAAGTAATACTCAACATTCTCCAAGCCAGGCTTCAGCAATACGTGAACTGAGAACTTCCAGATGTTCAAGCTGGTTTTAGAAAAGGCAGAGGAATCAGAGATCAAATTGCCAATATCTTCTGGATCATCAAAAAAGCCAGAGATTTCCAGAAAAACATCTATTTCTGCTTTATTGACTACATCAAAGCCTTCGACTGTGTGGATCACAATAAACTGTGGAAAATTCTGAAGGAGATGGGAATACCAGACCACCTGACCCGCCCCTTGAGAAACCTATATGCAGGTCAGGAAGCAACAGTTAGAACTGGACATGGAACAACAGACTGGTTCCAAATAGAAAAAAGAGTATGTCAAGGCTGTATATTGTCACTCTGCTTATTTAACTTATATGCAGAGTACATCATGAGAAATGCTGGGCTGGAAGAAGCACAAGCTGGAATCAAGATTCCAGGGAGAAATATCAATAACCTCAGATATGCAGATGACACCACCATTATGACAGAAAGTGAAGAGGAACTAAAAAGCCTCTTGATGAAAGTGAAAGAGGAGAGTGAAAACGTTGGCTTAAAGCTTAACATTCAGAAAACTAAGATCATGGCATCTGGTCCCATCATCTCATGTGAAATAGATGGGGAGACAGTGGAAACAGCAGCTGACTTTATTTTTTGGGGCTCCAAAATCACTGCAGATGGTGACTGCAGCCATGAAATTAAAAGATGCTTACTCCTTGGAAGGAAAGTTATGACCAACCTAGACAACATATTAAAAAGCTGAGACATTACTTTGCCAATGAAAGTCCGTCTGGTCAAGGCTATGGTTTTTCCAGTGGTCATGTATGGATGTGAGAGTTGGACTGTGAAGAAAGCTGAGGGCCGAAAAATTGATGCTTTTGAACTGTGGTGTTGGAGAAGACTCTTGAGAGTCCCTTAGACTGCAAGGAGAGCCAACCAGTCCATCCTGAAGGAGATCAGTCCTGGTTGTTCATTAGAAGGACTGATGCTGAGGCTGAAGCTCCAATACTTTGGCCACCTCATGCGAAGAGTTGACTCATTGGAAAAGACCCTGATGCTGGGAGGGATTGGGGGCAAGAGGAGAAGAGGATGACAGAGGATGAGATGGCTGGATGGCATCACCGACTCGATGGGCATGAGTTTGAATAAACTCCGGGAGTTGGTGATGGACAGGGAGGCCTGGCGTGCTGATTCATGGGGTCGCAAAAAGTGGGACATGACTGAGCTACTGAACTGAATTGAACTGAACATTTGTAGTGTTCATTTCATTTTTTCCTCTCCAGAATTAAAATCCTGTGATGATTGCTGCCCAGTGCCTGTAAACAATTTTTTTTAATTTTTCTGTATATTTTTCTATTTTCTTAGAGAAAGATGACAAACCACTATCAATCAAAGACCCATTCTTTGATAAAGCACTGTCCACTTTTTTCCTCATATGTTATGCTAAACTAGTGTTCTAATATTTAAATATTCTCTTCTATTGTAGCATTGCATTCCATGGACAATTAGACTTGATTATTGATTGAGCAGCTGAGTGCACTTGCATTTTCCAATGTAAGCCATTTATTTGTACATTCAGAGAATGGACAGCCTAGTCTCCAGAGGTTTAGATTTTGGCAAAAATAATGGTTAAATCAAAATGTTGACTATAGTTTTTCTTTTAAGTGTTCAAAAGCAGCTAAAACATACTCTGAATAGCCTAGGCTTCACCAGAATCTAAGTCAAGACAAATCTATATTAAACTTTAATTTATAAATCTTAGTAGTTTCATGCTGTTATCATTCATTTAAGAAACCTTGTTCCTTAAAGATTTCCTTCAAGTATTTCTGGGAATCTCCACAGGGTGTTTTAAACTACTCTTCAACTTTTTCTGGTTCTGTTCTCTTCTAGCCTTATGAGATGCAGTTTCTACATGGATAGAAATCTCTGCTGATTCACTTCTGATAATAAAGGTATGCTTGCTGTTTTATTTTCAGGAGGAGATTGAGACTGAGTTGCCATTAACTCACAGTTTTGGCTGCTTGGGATACACGTGAGCAAAAGCTCTTTCTTGTAAAATGAGTTGCATTACTTCTGCTCCAGCTCTAGTCAGTACTGCCCCCTTAGAAGAGTTCCAAGAGAGAACATATTGTTCTTGTTACCATTCCTTCCCTGTTGGAAAGTGTCTTACCACTCCTACATGGCCACCTCCAATTTTGGGAAAGATGTTTCAGATGAGCTGATGCTTGTTCAAGTGTAGTTAGACTTTCCCACACTCTCCACTTTGGCCAATCTCAACTTGAGACAGTATTCTTTTATCTCTCTGCACACACGGGTATCAGGAGTCCTACAGCAGAATTGTTCAGTTTGATCCTGATACAAAGGGAGAGCCTCTCAGTTTATATTGGGCTGCTTTTTCTCTTTCCTATAGTATAAACAGTGAAACTCGCTCAGTCCTGTCCAACTCTATGTGACCAGGCCGGAATACCAGAGTGGGTAGCCGTTCCCTTCTCCAGGGAATCTTTCCAACCCAGGGATCGTACTCAGCCTCAACTGGTAAAGAATCCTCCTGTAACTCGGGAGACCCAGGTTGCATCCCAGGGTTGGGAAGATTCCCTGGAGAAGGGAATGGCTACCCACTCTGATATTCTGGCCTGGAAAATTCCATGGGCTGTATAGACTGTGGGGTCACTAAAGTCTGATGGGACTGAGCGACTTTCACTTTCACAGTATAAATAGGGCACTTATGCATACTGTAACAAAAGTGTGCTGGGTTGAATTCTGAAGTCATCCACTCTGTTGTTTTCCCCCAAAACATGCTCTTTGTTTCTTTCTTTTATTACTCTGAGCATTGTCAGTCATCCATACAATCTGACTTTCATAAGGGTTCTATTGCTTTGATGTGAACCTCAGGTACTGAAAGAGTTGAAATCTTCCTCCCTAACCAATCTCAAGGGATTTCTTAGCCTTTTATCTCCATCCCTGTGTATCAACATTTCTTCTAACATTATCCATGGATTGTGTGTGTGTGTGTGCACCCTCAGTCACTCAGTCTTGACCCCATGGACTGTAGCCCACCAGACTTCTCTGTCCATGGGATTCTCCAGGCAAGAATCTGAAGTAGGTTGCAATTTTCTTCTCCAGGGGATCTTCCCAATCCAGGGATCAAACCCATGTCTCCTGTGTCTCCTGCATTGGCAGGCAGATTATTTACCACTGAGCCACAAGGGAAGCCCACCCATAGGTTTGATCAGTTTTATTTCAGCTTAACAAGATACTCTATTACATAAGGATAATAATGACCAATTCTTAAATGTTGGAAAATCTTTTCAAAGCTAGTTAAAACTCAAAAACTCAAAAATCAACTGTGGACTTAATATGGCTATGTCATTTAAGAGGATACAATGTATCTAAATATAGCCTCAATTTATTGCCACACCACTCTTTGAATTCTAATGAATATCAGTGGTTTAAAAAAGTCACAGCCTACTTTATATCAAATTATTTAAAAAAAAAGAAAAGCTGTTGGAATTTTGATACATGCATTCATAACAATGAGCACCATTGATTATACCTGGCGTTCCATCACTATTAATCAACAACAGATTGTCCAAGATGTGCAGCTGTTGAGCTGGTGGGCTGGACTCCACCCAAGCACTACAGCTCTTTTAATCATGCTTTCCAACTCAGTGGCCCTTTTCCCAAGCAATTACATCAATACTCTTCAATTCCTCTTGGCAAATCTTAAATTTTCCTTTTATTGGAAGCATGATTTTTTTTCCCTCTTGAGATTGATGGAAATATGTTAACGGTTTGTATTTAAGATATGAAACTTTTTTCATAACAAATTCATTATCTTGAACCACTTCCTTTCCAGTCCTATTTTTAAACACAGCAAGTAAAATATTTCTAAGCACATACAGAGCAGCCACCTGTCAACATATATTGCAAAAAACGATAAACGCACTCGCAAGAAGATCTCAAGTCATAGCTAAGAAGATCTTGTGAAAACAATAATTCCTTTTTTCTAGATTAATAGTAAAACTATGTTTTCCAATTTAAAAATTCTTTCAAAATTGATTTCACGTTGTCAAGGTATCTATACATAATGTTATCACATCAAATGTAAAATATTTCAATCGTTTTAAGCACAATTAGGGCATAGAATTTAGAGCTTCCCCTAATAGCTCTCAAAAATTGTCTTTAAATATTCTGAACCTTCTTAAATTGACTGTCCCTGAAATCCACCTCAATGTATATGTGGCCATGTAATACCTGATTTTTCAGGAATATGCATATATTATTTAATCATAAATCATAGCAAATGTTGCATTAATTGTGATGGTATTCTAGACCTTTCTATCAAGAAAATATATGAATGATTTTTAAGTGGCAAAGAAAGTTTTTTGTGTGTCTTATCTAGCCTGCTTTCAGGTTATATCCACTTTTCATCATCTTGTGATATACTACAACACTGAAAGTTATAGAAAACTGATAATACAGCAAATGGTATTCATTCATAGAAATACAAACTGTCACATGAAAGCATATGATTATTGCCCTGTGGATAATAACCAATTTAGTATCTAGTAAGTAAATTAGTATTCCTGAATTCCTACACATATGTCTGTCCATTGTATTCTCCTTTGACCCAATTGTATATTACTTGTCCCCTGATCAGTTATTGGAATCAAATAATGTATTTGACAAGTATACATTCCTATGAGCATCCCAGGTGGCACAGTGGTAAAGAATCACCTGCTAATGCAGGAGACACAGGATTGATCCCTGGGTCTAGATGATCTTCTGGAGGAGGAAACGGTAACCTCCTCCAGTTTTCTTGTCTGGAAAATTCTGTGAATAGAGGAGCCTGGTGGCGACAGTCCGTGGGGTCAGAAAGGGTAGGATACGGCCGAGCAACTGGGAGCACACACACACAGACACACATATACATTTATATCTGTAAGAGAATGGTGATTTTATTACATTTTAAAAATTACATTTTGACAAATTCCAGTGTAATTTAACGGAGAAGGCAATGGCAACCCACTCCAGTACTCTTGCCTGGAAAATCCCATGGATGGAGGAGCCTGGTAGGATGCAGTCCATGGGGTCACTAAGAGTCGGACACGACTGGGTGACTTCACTTTCACTTTTCACTTTCATACAATGGAGAAGGAAATGGCAGCCCACTCCAGTGTTCTTGCCTGGAGAATCCCAGGGATGGGGGAGCCTGGTGGGCTGCCGTCTATGGGGTCGCACAGAGTCGGACACAACTGAAGCGACTTAGCAGCAGCAGCAGCAGCAACAGCATAATTTAAATGTTTACTAAACTTTGGCAGCTGTTTTGGTTGAGTGATTTCAGAAATTTTATATCAGATCATCTGTTATTTGTGCTGTCTTCATTTTATCTGGGTTTATGCTTTGTCATAATTTTCCTTTTAATGCAAGATTGGAAGCTAGGATATTGTCTTGTTTTTTGGTCAATTTGTTAATAAATATGCATAGTACCATAATGTATATTAATTAACCATAAAATTATCATATATTATCACTATACTTTGTCTTAAATTTTTAAGAAAAATTGAAACCATTATATGAATACTCTTAGAACTAGAAAAGTATGTAAGGATATAAACTTGGAACTCATTCAAGTCTATGCTGACTCAGCTTTAGAAAATATTATTAAAAATGTATTCAATGTACCTATATTTTGAATTAAAATATGAAAATATTTAATTGTCTCCATTATCAGCAAAATACTAAGTGTTGAGGATACAAATATGACTAGGTTTTGGTACCTTCTGTCACAAAGCATGAAATCTAGAACTAAATATTGATGATACAAGTATTCTTCTTGGGCTTAGTGTTACATAAACTGAACAGCTGATCTAATGTACAGTTAGATAAGTTACAATTATGTTAGATACATCAATGAATGTTAGTAAGTTACAATTGCCACATCTTTTATACAGAAGAGTTTCCAGTTAATAACATAGTAGTGACTAATGACTCCAAAAGTAGTCTTACTTGTCATTTCAAAATAAATTTACTCTAAGTGATCAAAACACATGGTTTGTTCAGTTTAATCTATATAATATAATGTATTTAGCATCTACCATATTTCATCACAATGTTAGATAGTAAGATTTAGAAGCTTAATATGACATAAATTCTCCCTTTAGACAAGCAAATATAAATGTTGTTAGTGAAGGAGAAAGAAGAAATATAAATAATTTAGTGCATTAAAATGCCATAGGAATTACAACAGTATTACAAACAAAGAACTAAGGTAGCAAAAACAGAAATTTAAGCCCATATGGTGCATAAAATTTTTCACCCATAAAGTAACTTTTGAACTCTGTCTTACAGAGGAGTCAGTTTCACCAGAAAAAAAGTGAGATATGCATTCCAGAAAAAGACTCAGTGTGTGCTATATTATGGATGCAAAAATAAGTAAATACCTGGTTATGTTTGCAATGAAACATGGCAAGGAGATATGGACAAATCTGTGTGATTGAGGGAGGGAAACTAAAGTGGGAGGGGCTGAAAGTGTGAAACACATACAGGAAATTATGTAGGTATCTATTAATGAGGAATTTTGCATTCTGTTACAGAGCATGCTGTAGATCTGAGGGAATTATGCATGAAGCATCATAACTTAAAAAATCTGGATTCAGTAGTGCTAACCACGGAAGGTGGGAGTAAGATCTAATGGAGGAGAGTAAAGGCAAGAAATCCAACTAGGTCTGATAATTTTTAATGTGGACATTTTCCTTGTCATTTACTAAGGTATCAGTTCATAACTGTTTGATGGTTTTAAAGAGGCATTCTAGGCACAATGCTGCACTCTAACACAATATTAAAATGAGTATAGTATCATCAGAAACCTTTAAGGCCCTGGTAATTGAGACTTCTGCCTTCATCATGAGCAGATTCCTTAGCAGCTCCCAGTAGATTTGTGCTTTATAATCATTCTATCTTAAAGCATATTCTCAGGGAAGAAAAAATATATGACAAATAACTTACATCTAAGTGTGGATTCAAATAATTTATCTTTCCCATGGTGTTTTGCTCTTGAAATCTAATCAATGAACCTAAAACTAATATTTCATTATCTGACACTCAAGATATCCATAAACAAGTTGCTTCTTTTCCTATGACATTTGCTATTGCATGACTATCTGATTAATTACTCTGCCATTACTATGGGGAGTATCTCTATTGGAAGGCAAGGTTGAGGGTGAGAGATGTTTGGTTATCTTTTATCATTTTGACTTTATAGATTCCTGAATTCAAAATTGTATAGTCATATACAACTTTTCAAAACCACATTTTTTTCAATGCATTGGTAAAAAGCAGTGAGGCGCTTAAGCTCAACTGCTGACAAGCTGGAGACCTGAAATGTTTGCTCTGGAAGGTGAAAATTCCCAGTAGTTTATCATTCTCTAGTAAAAGGGAAAGGACTGGTCATAACCATCATATTCCTGAAGCTGGGAACTAGGTATATTCCATCAGCTTTTGGCCCTGTAATTTTTGACTTGTTATTACATATAAGCCCCATTTAGAAACTAGTTTCAAAAGTACCAGTTTCAGCTTTTCAGCATTATTATCTACTAGACAACAAATAGTTTGGCCAGTATTTAAAAACAGGCTAACTAGTCTGCTCTCAGGCTGCTGTATTGCCAATAGTTCCTATTCTACAGTATTTGCTCAGCATTTATCTTTTTAACAAAATTTGGTTGAGTTATACTTTTAGTGCCATAAACTCCACCTTTCTTTTCAGATGTACCATTCTATATACCTTAACACATTCTCTAACACAGTTCTCTAATATACACTCTAATACAGTTCTATATGCTCTAACACACAAGCATACTACCAAACCTAAGGCAAAGAATATTTCTGTCAAACTGAAATCTCCCTCATATCTCCTTATAATCATAATCGTTCCTTTCTCCCAGGCAGCAGCCTCTGGAAATGACTGATCTTGTTTCTGCCCCTGTGATTTTGCCTTTTCATGAGTATCTTTTAAATGGAACAATCAAGAATGTAACCATTATGCTATACAATTCCTTTCCTTTTGCATCTTTGTGATTGTCCCATGTTGCTGTATTGCCAAGTAGAATTTCATACTTGCACCATATTCTTTTTCTAAAGTTATGTATTCATTTATTTATTTTGGGCCATGCTGGGTCTTTATGGCTGCTCACAGACTTTCTCTAGCTGCAGCGAGTGGAGGCTACTCTCTAGTTGTGGCTTCTCTTGCTGTGGAGCACAGGCTCTAGGCATGCAGGTTTCAGTAATTGCAGGACTACTCTCGTGGGCCCGAGCATGCCGGCTTAGTAGTTGTGGTGACTGGCTTCATTGCTCTGCTGCATATGGGATCTTCCTGGACCAGGAACTGAGCCTGTGTCCTATGCGTTGGCAGGCGGAGTTTTTATCCACTGTACCATCAGGGAAGTCTAATGCACCATATTTTATCCCTTAGCAATTGTAGACATTTTAATTGCTTGGAGTTTTGGGAGATTATGAATTTAATCTCTACAATATAGTCTGCTGTAAATGTTTGTTAACAGGATTTTGTGTAGACATGTTTTTCCTTATCTTGAATAAATATCTAGAAGTTGTATTTCTGGATCATAAGACAACTTTATAAGAAACTGCTGATGTATTTTCCAAAATAATTGTAACATTTTGCATTCTCACTAGCTATATATGAGACAGTTTCGATTGCTCTATATTCTCACCAGCTCTTGATATTGACAGGTGTTTAGTTATATCTCAAATTATAGTTTTGCAGTATTCATTACAATTTTCATTTACATTTTCCTAAGGACTAATGATGTTGAATATCATTTTACATGTTTGTCATCCATAAATCTCTAGAAAAATATCTCCTCAGATCTTTTGCCCACTTTTTTCTTAGTAGTTTGAGTACTTATTATTGACTTCTGAAAGATCTTTATATTTTCTGAGTATTTCTTTGTTAGAGATGTGTTTTGTAAATATCTTCTCTTAGTATACAGATGTCCTTTAATTTTCTTAATAGTATATTTGCACAAGGAGAAATTTTTAATTTTGATGAAGTACAATATATTTTTTATCATTTGTATTTTTTGTGTCCTATTAAAAAAATATTGGCCTTACCAAAGGACATATTTTCTGTATTTCTCTAGATATTTGCATGTAACTTTAGTTCATTTTTAGTTAATTTTTGTATGTGGCACTGTTACGGGAAGCACACTGATTGAAACTGCCCGCCCTGGCCATGCACCATAGTAATCATTTGTATGAGCTGTTTTATGACAGGAGATCCTGATAAGGAATACAGGACTAATAAGCCACCACCAACAGGAAGAGTTTGGGAAAGGTCAAAAGGAGACAATGCGTGTCTGTCCACTTCCCAGAATCCCTCTTGCTAGCATCCATCTTGGCTGAGTGATGCATACGCCACCAGGAAAGACTCTGATTTAGAATGATTGGCCAAAGACCACGCGGAAACTAATCCCATCACCATAAAACCCAAGGCTTCTGTTTCTGAAGCTTATCTCAGTAATCTATCTTTGGATGAAGATCAGATGCCTCATGACCTGCAACCAGGACTGGAGAAAAACATAATTTAAGAGACTGTCTCCAACCTGGATGGAAGGACTTTTTATCAGGTACTCTTAACTAGCTCATGCACAATGAAACTGAAGGGAAATTAACTCTTAGATTAATTCCCACTTCCAAAGGCCCCTACACTGGATTGGTCTATAGAGAAGACAGCTGACCTGATCTCACCTTAAAATGAAGCTCAAACAGGAGAAACTACACTACACCAGGATGAGAAGACAGCAACATCAGAGGTAGACAGCTTGCCTAAGATGCTGGATCTGCTTCGTATGATCATTTATAATGTTTTCTTGACTGCTTAGACCTTTGCATATAAATCAAATGTTTTTCTATCATAGGCCTGATTCTATGCCAGTTTTAGAAATCAATCCAATTGTTGGGTTTGTGGCCAATTACCTGTATCTAGTTCTGGGTTACCTTGGTAAATTTCTCTACTACAAGACTCTAACTGGTTGGCCCTGAGGAAATTTACTTAAAAAAAAAAATTATAGTCATATTCAGGTCACTGTGATACTACTAGACGGGATCCCCTCACTGGGCCAATTAATAATGCCTACTTTGACTCTGGCCATAAATTTGAGCCTTTTTCTATTACTCAAGCTCAATCAGAGCAACAAGAAAAGTTTCAGCAAAGGAGAAAGAAATCTCCCACAATTATGAGATGGATTTATATAGATAACACCGGCTATGGCAATTTAGGTTTAAAGTCTCCTCTGTGTTGGAAACAGTTAAATCATACTAAGGATAATCAGTCTAGTAACACTAGAAAACTGGGCCATGTGCCTTATAGGTGGTGGTACCAATGTATAATTTCCCTGAAAGATAAAGATTCGTACAGAGTAGACTAAGTCAGACGACCTGGGATATACTGGGCTACATCTAATGGAAGCTCTTAACCTAAGTCTTACTTGTGACTTTACTAATACTGCTGGCTATGTTCTTTGTATTTCACCTGTTTTATAAAATTGCTGTTTCTTACACTGCCAAATGTGTGACTGATAGAATAATATATAGTTCCCTATGAGATCAATGATGATAACAGTGTAACTCTAGATATGGGAAGAAGCAACAAGAGGGAATGTTTTCCTGGACCAAGAGGCTAGTAAGACAGGTGGTCCAGAGAATTTTAGATACTGTTTTATGACGTCGTCCAGTAACAGCACATTGAGTGGCCTGTCAACAAAATCTTTGCCAAACCTGAGAATGGACATTCTCAGCACCATGGGATAAAATGGTCATGAAATGCCCCCTTCAAAATCATGGTCAAGTTTATGAGCAAAAAGGGGCTCTGCCAACTGAAAATTGACACTTGCCATCTACATCTACAGATATTAAATCATGGCCACTGCAACTGCTGACTTTCAACAGCCCTGAAAGGAGTTTAGGGTGAAAATCAGGAATAAGGCACTCGGTGTTCTGAGAAAAACTGGCAGAACAGGCCTTCAGATAGTTAGATCTTTTCAGGAGATTTTATGAGTCCCAATTTTTGCATCTTCTCATACCTAGAGAAACACTGACATCATTAATGGTGACATCTCCTTTGGCTATTAAGGAAAACTTTACAATTAAAAGTCAAAATAGAGTACTCAGCTATGGTTCAGACATCCTGGAAAATAAATAGGTGTTACTATGGGTGTAATTTCAGACTAGACATTTTATTGCTAAACACTTGAGTTTTCTGAGTCGTGTCAGGCTTAGATGACACCATTCTCAAAACAATGTCTGCTGGAAGCTAGTAACTTATACCTTACTTTTTATAAAACTAGGCAACTGGCCACCTGGCTAAAAGTCTCCCCGAAGTGCCAGGTCCAGACTGGGTTTTAGGCCTATTCTTCTAAAAACAAAGAGATTTATTTTGTCTATTAAAATTCCAGTTATCCCTCCTCCAGCTACTACTAATTGGGTCTGTTACAACAAAATGGCAGACCAAGGGATTGAGATTTTAATCATACAAGGCTCAGATCTAGGACTTGGAATTCAGGAATACTTCCAATTCAGTGTCTATTCTCCAAGCCGAGGAAGTCCTATGCCCCATTTTGACAGGAAATTATCACAGTCATAGTTGCCCTGTTCCCTAAATTAAAACTGAGCAGGACTCTGTGGGGTGGCAACTCCAGAGTACAGATCTGCTGTGTGTTCTCCGTTTCTTATCTGTAGGATATAGGCTCCATTCATCCTCCTTGACCTTCCCTGAGTTCCAAAGGGTGGATTCAAACGATTGCTAATCAGGGAAGGGAGGGAATACAGAAACACAGGAGAAACAATCAAATGGTGGTACAGCCTCCAGACAGGGTCCTGGTTCCTACTCAAAGAAATATGCATAACAATGTCTTTTGAGTAGAACTGGAGTCCCCACCTAGGTGGAGGATGGTAACTTCAGACTAAACACAAGATTCCTGGAACACAGCTCTGTTGCTTCAACACCAACCAATTAAAAAAAAAAAAAAAAAATGTCACAAACCCTGCAGCCCTCACTCCAAATGTTGCCTCCAGTTTCTGGGAACCAGAGATGACCATCCTGTTAGGTCTCCTGTTTGGCCCCTGTCTATTTCATCTCTGAGAGGCGCCAACAGTTTCAAACTAAATTGTTGTTAATACAGGGTGAAAGCTGGTTTCAGATGTGGAACACCCCAACTTAGATCAGGTAGAGAGAGACTTCTACTCTGCTAGGCAGGCCTATGCCCATGCACAGCAGGAAGAAATTACAGAAGAAAGAGACCTCCGCCCCAATTCCCAAGAAGTATCTTGAGTATGAAGTCTCTCAGGGGGGAGTTGTTAGGGGAAGCACACTGATTGAAACCACCCACCCTGGCCATGCACCATAGTAACCATTTGTATGAGTTGTTTTACGACAGGAGATCCTGATAAGGAATACAGAACTAATAAGCCACCACCAACAGGAAGAGTTTGGGAAAGGTCAAAAGGAGACACTGCGTGTCTGTCCACTTCCTAGAATCCCTCTCGCTAGCATCCATCTTGGCTGAGCGATGCGTGCACCACCAGGAAAGACTCTGAATTAGAAGGATTAGCCAAAGACCACCCGGAAACTAATCCATCACCATAAAACCCAAGACTGCGCCAGCAGAGCAGTTCTCCTGGGTTCCCTTACCTACTGCTCTCCACCCGGGTGTCCTTCCCAATAAAATCTCTTGCTTTGTCAGCACATGTGTCTCCTCAGACAATTCATTTCCTAGTGTTAGACAAGAGCCCGGTTTTGGGCCCTGGGAGGGGTCCCCCTTCCTACAACAGCACAAGGTAAGCTTTAATATTTAGTTTTTCAATGCAGTTCAATTTTTCCATTATCATTTGTTGAAAAGAATACCATTTTTTTCTTTAATTACCTTGACAATTTTATTGAAAATTACCTGATGATATTGTTTTGGGGGTCTATTTCTGTGCCCTCAATTCTGTTTTATTGATCTAAGTGTCTATTCTTTCACCAATACTACAGTTTCTTGATTGCTATAGCTTTCAGTTCAGTTCAGTCATTCAGTTGTGTCCGACTCTGCAACCCCATGTACTGCAGCACGCCAGGCCTCCCTGTCCATCACCAACTCCTGGAGTTTATCCAAACTCATGTCCATTGAGTTGGTGATACTGAAAGGTTGTTGCTAAACGATAAGATGCTGGGATTCTTGGCCTCCAGAGGAGACAAATTCAATCTGGGGCCAGAGACAAGGCTGGGTCGCTCAGAGCTTTTGTGTAATAAAGTTTTATTAAAGTATAAAGGAGATAGAGAAAGCTTCTGATATAGGCATCAGAAGGGGGCAGAAAGAGTATCCCCCCCCCCCGCTAGTCTTCAGCTGGATGACTAGCAGTCTGTTAATGAAAAGAAAGGAATGTCTTAAAACTCAGAATGGCACCAGGCCCCTCATCCATAAAAATGCATTTTGAAATAATCTTGGCACCAGATGATTCATCCCGGGCCATAAAATGATTGACTTGAATCTTGTAGAAGGGCAGATTGCCATACAAATAGTTTCGTTTACATAGATTAGGGGAACAATATCTGAGTATAACATATTGGTTTGTCAAGTAGATTCTGAGCCATTAGGAGGAATCGACTTGAAGACAAAGCCTGGGGTAAATGCATAGTACATTAAAATAGTTTAAGACAAACATTTCCATAAGAAAAATGTATTGATTAACTAAAGGTTTGAGAATAGTTAGCTTCAGGTGAAACCAGGTGTCATGGCAACACAGTATTTTAAGAGAAACCTCCTTTTAAATTTGTATAGAGAAGGAAATAATATATTGCTAGTTTGTTTCCTCCTGCCACTTAAGAGAGATAAAACTGTCTGACATTTGCAGCCTATTTCCTCCATTTGGAGACCCCTGGCCTTCCTGCCTGTTACTCTCTCAATACCATCTAACCCATTTCATCCTCTGTCGTCCCCTTCTCCTCCTGCCCCCAATCCCTCCCAGAATCAGGGTCTTTTCTAATGAGTCAGCTCTTCACATCAGGTGGCCAAAGTATTGGAGTTTCAGCTTCAACATCAGTCCTTCCAATGAACACCCAGGACTGATCTCCTTTAGGATGGACTGGTTGGATCTCCTTGCAGTCCAAGGGACTCTCAAGGGTCTTCCCCAACACCACAGTTCAAAAGCATCAATTTTTCAGCTCTCAGATTTCTTCACAGTCCAACTCACATCCATATATGACCATTGGAAAAACCATAGCCTTGACTAGACAGGCCTTTGTTGGCAAAGTAATGTCTCTACTTTTTAATATGCTGTCTATAACTTTATAAGTCTTCAAATCAGTAATATAAATCTTGCAACTTTGTTCTTATTCCAAAATGCTTTGGATATTCTTATTCCTTCATATTTCCAAATAGCTTTCAAAAGTAGCTTTTCCACTGCTACCAAAAACGATGCTGGCATTTGGGTTGGGATATGCTTAATGTGTGTGTGTGTGTGTGTGTTAAGTCTCTTCAGTAGTATCTGACTCTTTGCAACCCTGTGGACTGTAGCCCACCAGGCTCCTCTGTCCATTGCATTCTCCAGGCAAGAATACTGCAGTGGGTTGCCATGCCCTCCTCCAGGGGATTTTCCTGACCCATGGATGGAACTTGTGTCTCCTGTGTCTCCTACATTAGCAGGCAGGTTCTCTACCAAAAGTGTCACCTGGGAAGCCCTGTTGAATGTATAGACCTGGATTATTACAGTACTGAGTCTACATTTATATACCTTCTCTTAGGTTTTCTCTCAATCATATTTTAGACTTTACAGCAAATAAACTTGCATATATTTTTGAAGATGTCTGTGTATCTCATGGCTTGGGTGCTAAATCAAATTTTACTTTGAAAAATGATTTTCAATTGCCCATTGAGTGCATATAAAATATGATTGATTTTTGTATGTTGATAATGTATCTTGTATTTTTGCTAACTTCACTTTTTAGTTCTATTAACTTTCATCTTACAGACTCTTTGGGAAACTCTATGTAGACTATAAAGTCATATAATTATTTCCACTCCAGTCTACACAACCTGTACTCATTTTTATCATCTTTTTGCACTGTCCAGGACATCTATTATGACATTGAATAGGACTGTTTGAGTGCACATCCTTTCCTTTTTCTTAATTCTAAAAGAAAAGCAAGCCATTAATTTTTGTGTAGATAGGCTTTATTAGAATTAGGAAGTTTTATAAGTTTGCTCTTGGTGTTAAGCATGAATTGATGTTATATTTTGTCAAATCCTTTTTCTGTATATTTTAGATGGTCATGTCCTTTTTTTATTCTCTTTAGTCTGTTATGATAAATTACACTGACTGATTTTAAAATGCTTAAACAGCCTGGAATTCCTTGGTTAGCTATTCTTACCCCCTCCTGGATGTAATACTGAAGGAGTCTTTTGGGCCTAGAGAAGACAACAACAGTCTCAAAGGCCCCTTGATGAATCATCTAACTTCGGAGAAAACAGGTGGAACTTTAGTTCCACCCTGATGCTCCAGGCCGGTTGCATCTATCTGGGACTTATCACCCACTGTCCAGAAACCTACCACCCCCTATACCTGCCCAGAAGGCTTATCACCCCCTGCCCAACTACAAATATCATCTCTACAAAAGAATACTCAAAATATCCCGCCTGATTGACGTTTCCCTTATCACTTCCACAAACCTCCCTATGTTCCCTCTTGGCGCTCAGCCTTGTCGTTAGGCCGACTGTCGCCCCCTCCTTGCCTAAATAAAGGTAATCTGCTTCTGTTGAGCTTGTCTTTCCTTTTCTGCCTCACCGGAACTGTACCTTACAAGTATGCTATTCTTTTAATTTATTACTGGATTGGATTTGCAAATATTTTAATAGAAATTTTTTGTATCCATACCAATGAGCAATACTGGTCTATATATCTTTTTCTTATGATATTTTTGTTCTGTAATATCTTTGGTGTCAGGATAATGATTGCCTTGTAAAACAAGTTATAAAGTGTTCTCACCTATGTCTTAGAAACTTTTACATATAGTTGGCCTAATTTTGTCTTTAAGTATTTGGTAGAATTTGGCAGGAATGCCCATTTGGGCTGCTTATTTTCTTTGTTGGGGAAATTAACTAAGGTGCCACTTACTTTAATAGATTGATAACTGTACCAATTTTAAATGTCTTCTTAGATGGGCTTTGGGTTTTTATATCTGTTAAGAAATTTGTCCTTTTCATCCTAGTTGATAAATTTGTGGGCATAAAATTGTTCACAATACTTCTATATTATATTTTAATATAGTAGAATCTTCAGTGTGTGTTTTATACTTTCTCTTTCCTGATATTATTAATTCATATCTGCTCCTTTTTTTTTCAGTGTAGCAAGATTTATCAATTTGTTGATTTTTTAAAAGGCTTACATGAACTTGTCATTTCATTCAAAAGTTCTTAAATATATAGGGCCATTCATAATCAAAACATGAACCTTAGCAACTAAAAAGCCCCTTTTCTTTCTTTTTTCTTTCTCTATCTTTTATTCTTTTCTTCTTGCTTCTGATGTTTTACTTTCATTCCAATTGCTTTAACTTCCAGGTATTCTGGATGTTCTTTGTGGCTGCCTATCTATTTTGCATAATCATCAATATTCAGATACTAAATATAATGTTGAAAAGGATGATGTACTTTGCTAAAGACTTGTATTCTAGATGTCCTAAGTATTAGCTCATTACTGCTAAAATTCTTCTTCAGTATTGATCTTGAATGCATTATTTAATCTTTTCTCTGAAAAGTATGTTTAAGAAAGAAAATAATCATTACCTTTCTATTCCTCTCAAAAACAATATATCTGTAAGGTAGTTACATTAACTATTAATAACATTAACATGATCACTTATTGAAAAAAGTCAGACTGGATTCTTGCTACAACAATAATTGGTTTTAGTAAAATAGGAATCATATCAGAAATTCTTGCTTTTACCACATAGAGCTCTCTGGGATGAATATATCAGAGCATATTTTTCATGAAGAACAAATGATCACAAAATATTCATCATTTTTGTTTTTAACATCAAATAAGAAAGCAATATATAAGTGAAAGTAAGGAGGGAAAAGTTTCCTTCTAGGATTATCCCTGTCATTCACTTCTCAGTCTCCTTATCACCTCTTCCTTGCTTCTTCTACTTAATTTGACATACTTTCAGGTCTTAGAAGGCACCATGCTGAGGCATACCTCCTTGCTCTTTATCCATAATTTACACACTGCTGGGAATATTCTTTACAAATCACAACCAGCTCTATCTCCAACTACAGAGCTTTTCTCCTCTTATAAATTTAAATCGGTTGACATCACCTTATAATCCCTTTCCTGATGCTCTTTTTGCTCTAAAGAAAATTTGAAATGTTCCATTTATGTCTCACACATCCCATAAGGGAGTCTTCATTCCACTTGGAAACAATTACTTTATATTTCTTTTACAAGTATGAATCCCCCCAAATGCATACACTCTTTAAAGATAGAGATCTTCACTTATTTGTCCTTGTGTCCATTAGATTGGCAAGTTGATTATATCCAGCAGGCCATATATTTATTCATTGAGGCAGGTACTGAGTAGATGAATGAGTATGTCCAATTATCTTGAATCCATCTTGAACCCAGTTATCAGTGGGTTACATAGGTAAATTTCTTATATAATTAAATACAAATATTTACTTATTTCTGTTTTGAAATGGAGAGAAATTTTCATCTTTCATTACAGACCCCAACATCCAGGTTATGTTCCAACTTCACACTCCACCATCACATCTAACCTCTCTTATTTAAGATTTACTTCTGGGCATAAGACTTTTGACTGTGTGGATCATAACAAACTGTGGAAAACTCTTAGAGGGACAGGAATATCAGACCATCTTACCTGTCTCCTGAGAAACCTGTATGTGGGTCAAGAAGCAACAGTTAGAACCCTGTATGGAACAACTGATCGGCTCAAGGTTGAGAAAGGAGTATGACAGGGCTGTCTGCTGTCACCCTGTTTGTTTGATCTATATGTTGAGCACACCATGAGAAATGCCAGACTGGATGAGTTACAAGCTGGAATCTAGACAGGTGGGAAAAACATCAACAACCTCAGATATGTGGATGTTACCACTCTAATGACAGAAACCAAAGAAGAACTAAAAAGCCCCTTGATGAGGGTGAAGGAGGAGAGTGAAAGAACCAGCTTAAAATTAAATACTAAAAAACTAAGATCATGGCATCTGGCCACCATTATTTCATGGCAAACAGAAAGGGAAAAGCTGGAAGAGGTGACAGATTTCCTCTTCTTGGGCTCTAAAATCACTGCAGATGGTGACTGCAGCCATGAAATCAGACGATTGCTTCTTGGCAGGAAAGCTAAGACAAACCTAGATAGTGTGTGGAAAAGCAGAGACATTAGTCTGTAGACAAAGGTCTGTATAGTCATGGCTATGGTCTTCCCAATGGTCATATGCAGTTATGAAAGCTGGACCGTAAAGAAGGCAGAGCACCAAAGAATTGATGTCTTCAAACTGTGGGGCTGGAGAAGACTCCTGAGAGTCCCGTGGATAGCAAGGAGATTAAACCAGTCAATCTCAAGGGAAATCAACCCTGGATAATCATTGGAAGGGCTGATGCTAAAGCTGAAACTCCAGTATTTTGGTCATTTAATGTGAATAGCTGACTCATTGGGAAAGTCCCTGATGCTGGGAAAGATTGAGGGCAAAAGGAGAAGAGGGGGTCAGAGGATGAGCTGGCTGGATGGCATCACTCAAGCAATGGACATGAACTTGGGCAAATTTCAGGAGATGGTGAGGAACAAGGAAGCATGCTTTGCAGTCCACGGGGTCACAAAGATTCGGACACAATTGGGTGACTGAACAACAAACAACATGTAAGACCTCTGTGTTAAGTGAAGTCATGCATATTTCCTCATTTTGTTCAATAAGTATTTAGAGGCAGTAAATAGACTATTTTGATCTTTTTTTTTTTACCTTGTTATTTATACTTTTGAAAGATATTTTATTTATCATTTAATACACATATATTTACTTGTTTATAATTAAACACTTAGTCGTGCTCCTCCTTGGCTGCCAGCCCCTGAAATCTTTGCTTATTGCACAATGCCAAAATCAAAGCCATTTTTTGTAAGTAGCATAATAAACAGTGATACAACTGCTTGTGATTTGATATGTAAGTAGAATTGAGGACTTCACAAGAGAAAGGAGCTCCTTGTACTGATCTCTTATCTTTCCAGTAAAAGAAAAAAACAAAAAAACGTTGTTTCCCTTAAACATAGGCTTAGAGAAAGGCTGACTGCAGAGGAACTCTGCCCTTCATTTCTCCTCTTGCTTTTTTCATTACGTTTTACTTCAGGATTTCCCCAATAAAACAAGTGAGACATACCTGGCCATTGACTATTGGATTTTTTAAAATATTATTTATGTGAGTGGTTTCAACCATTATTTTTGATTACCTGTTCTGGCATGATCACAATTTCCTGTAATATTTCTTTCTTCTCCCAAGGGAAATTAATGTCTGTTCTTAGCATTTGTCCCTTATTTTCTTTGTGAAAACTGAGACAAGGAGGCAAGGAATTAATTTAATATTTTAGCAGTATCTATTTCATTGGTCGATAATTTATTCTTGTAATTTTTACTCTGCAGGCTTCTTCAGAGTGACCTCTGGTTCTTTCGATGCTTGAAACACATTTTCTATAATATTTTGACCTCCTGTGATATTTTTCATTCATTTCTCACTTTGGCTTTCCCTTGCATTCTGCTCTCACCACTGTGCCCTTTGTCTCTTTCTTGCAGTTGCACATAACCGATATGTTATATTTCATATCTGAGCTGCTCATATACTTGATTACTTTTTACAAATCATTTTTCATCTATATTGTTTTTTTGTTTTAATTTCTGTGATATTTGCTTTTAGGTTACACACAAACACAACCCTTTGGGAACATTGAACATTATTTTGGAGCATGCTTCAATTTTTCTTCTCATTTTTGTTTTAAACTACACTATAAATAAATAAACACCTCACCACCTTTTTTTTTTATTTCAAATACAATACTGCAGTTTACCAGTGCTTATTTTCTCATTTATTTTGTTTTTAAATTTTTCATACTCTTTTTTTCCAACTGTCCAAGAATTAATCAACATGTATCAGTGTATATTTTCCCCTTCATTGATTTCTTTATTTCCTCATCAGTTTCAAGACGTTCCTAAGTATTTCTTTGTCATCTTGTACTTCTGTTTAGGCATCGAAAGACGTGGCTCTGTCTTGTGTTAATAAAGTTGACACAGTAAATGTGCTCCCACACTTGGATTTTTTCTCTTTTAGCTGTAACTGGGTTCCCTGGTGGCTCAGCTGGTAAAGAATCCACCTGCAATGTGGTTGACCTGGGTTTGATCCCTGGGTTGGGAAGATCCCCTGGAGAAGGGAAAGGCTACCCACTCCAGTATTCTGGCCTGGAGAATTCCATGGACTGTATAGTTCATGGGATCACAAAGAGTTGGACACGACTGAGCCACTTTCACTGGTCACTTTTAGCTCTAACTAGTCATTCATGTTCACACATAAAGGACTATGCACATAACAGACATGGACCATCTTTCCCACTTCAGGTTTCTTGTTTCAGGAATTTTATAGTTTCTTGCCACTTTCAAAATTTCTGAAGTGAAATTCTTGAACATAATTATTTTATATTGCTTTATAAAATATGCCCTGTAGTTTTTAACTGATTGTAAGATATACTTCTTTTTCAACTAAACTTTATATTTTGAGATCATTGTAGATTACTTTAAATTTTTCAGGTATTAGTAGCTTCTGCTATAATTTCCATTCTGTTATTTTCTACTTGTGTGCAACTTATTTATTCATTGTTTACATTTATTGAGTCCTATTTACATGTCAGACAATGTAAGGCTGAGAGAATGTATAACATTCTCTTTACAATAGAGAATGTTTTCTGACCTGATGGATATCATAATCCAACAAATATTTTACAAAGTGCCATTAAATTTTGAGATAAATGCTATAGCTGTAAAGGGTATATTGTGAAAAACTCCTATGAAAAAAAATTGGTTTGAATTTTGAGGATGAGGTCAGAATAGATTCTCTAATTAAATTTGTCTTTACGCTGAAATAGAAAGCAATGGTAAGAGTAACCTAATTGCATTAACCTGTGTTTCTCTAAAAGCTAGACACTGTGGACGATTATCCCAGGGTTTTGAGTTCTGAAACACCAGAATCATAAAAGAAGGAGTAATTTTTCTCTGCCATGAGGATATAGGCTCAATTTTGCTAGAACTTTATGAGGAGTGTATAAGAAACCTTTCATAAATACCATCTCAGGCACCATAAGAAGAACCGTGGATTGATTCATCAGCTTCCTTTCCCTCTTGGTCAAGGGTTTCCTTAGGAGTTTTAGCTACCCGCTCTTTCAAGCTTGCCCTCGTGTAATCAAGCAGGTTTTCACCCACCCAGGACAGAGTACTTAGAGTCATAATTGAATTTACCAGAGTATTTTTTCAGTGCAAAACTATAATCCTAGCCTGTAGGCCATGCAGAAGATTAGCTGGCCTAGGATCAGGAAGCCATTCTCGGTTCCCAGGCAGTTGTGTCTGGAGAAGTCCAGGGCATGGCAGGCTTACGTGGCTAAAGTTGCTAATGGAAATGGGGTCAGGTATCTCATCATTCCGTTTGCCTCTCAGGTACTGGAGAAATGTGCTTCAGAAAATTCTTCTTCAAGCAAAGCGGCACCTGCAGCCATCACTAAACCATCAGTGCCGTACACCTCCTCTGTAGAGAAAGAAGGGTCTGGAATGGCCTGTCACCGAGAGCGAGGCGCGGAATGATGAAGCTATGCAGTGAATAAACTCTATCAATTTCTAGGGCTTCCCTGGTCATTCAATGGTAACGAATCCGTCTGCCAATGCAGGTAATGGGGGTTCAATCCCTGGGTCGTGAAGATCCTGTTTAGAAGGAAATGGCAACCCACTCCAGTATTCTTTCCTTGGAAATCCCATGGACCCAGGAGCTTGGCAGGCTATAGCCCATGGGGTCACAAAGAGAGTTTGACACAACTTAGTGACTCAACACAATAATAATAGGGTGCTAATAAAATTTAGTTTAGCAAACTTGTTGAATCCAGTTCATTATAGATATATACGGAGCTAGAATGTGTATCAGAGAAGGCAATGGCACCCCACTCCAGTACTCTTGCCTGGAAAATCCCATGGACAGAGGAGCCTGGTAGACTGCAGTCCACGGGGTCGCTATGTGTCGGACACGACTGAGCAACTTCACTTTCACGCATTGCAGAAGGAAATGGCAACCCACTCCAGTGTTCTTGCCTGGAGAATCCCAGGGACGGAGGAGCCTGGTGGGCTGCCGTCTACGTGGTCGCACAGAGACGGATATGACTGAAGGGACTTAGCAGCAGCAGCAGCAGCAGCAGAAAGTATATACGATCTGAGGATCTAATTTGCAGCATAGTAACTCTAAGTAATACTGAAATTGTGTACTAAAAAGTGTAAGAAATTGTACTAAGTATACTAGAAATTGGCTAAGGGAGTGGATCTTAAATGTTCTCACCACAAACACACACACAGTAGCTATATGAGATGACAGATGTGTTATTTAACTTTGTGGTAATCATTGCACAATATGTAGGTGTACCAAATCATCACATTGTACAGCTTAAATATGTATAATTTTTATTTGTACATATCTATTATATCACAGCAAAATCAGGTGATCAAACCAATCCATCCTAAAGGAAACCAACCCTGAATATTCATTGGAAGGAATGATGATGAAACTAAAGCTCCAATACTTTGGCCACCTGATGCAGAAAAGTTGACTCATTGAAAGAGCATGATTTGGGAAAGATTGAAGGTGGGAGGAGAAGGGGACAAGAGAGGATGAGACAGTTTGATGGCATCACTGACTCAATGGACATGAGTTTGAACAAACTTTGGGAGATGGTCAAGGAGCGCTGCAACCTGTGGGGTCGCAAAGAGTTGGACATGACTTAGCAACTGAACAACAAAAATTAGGAAAAAGGAAAAAGTTACAGACAGCCAATGCAGTGTTTACCCAGTTTTCCCTAGTGGCAACATCATGCAAAACTATAATACAATAGCACAATCAGGGCATGGACACTAACACAGTAAAAATGCAGGAGACTAGCATCCCTACAGTGATCCTTAATGCTTTAGTTTTATAGCCATGACTGCTTGTCATTTCAAGAATTTCACATAAATGGGACGTCAGCTTTTTTGTATTGGCTCCTATTTATTTAGTGTAATTCTCTAGAGGTTCATCCAAGTTGTTACAGGTCTTAATAATTTGTTTCTTTTTCTTTTTATTTCTAAGTACTCTTCCATGGTATGGATATAGAACAATTTATTTAACCATTCACATGTTGCAGGATGTTTATGTGGATTTCAGGTTTAGGTTATTATGAATGAGACTGCTACAAATATTAATGTGCACTTTTTTGTGAGTAACTAACTTTTCAATTCTCTGTTATAAATGCCGAGGAGTATAATTTCAGATGATCTTGAATTTGCCTGTTTAGTTTTTAAAGAAACTGCCAAAATGATTCCAGAGTGACTGTTCTGTTTTACATTCCCACGAACAATGTATGAAATATCCAATATCTCTGCATTCTTCCCAGCATGTGGTGGTGTCACCATTTTCTGATCTAGTCATTCTGGTAGGTATTGTAGTAACATCTCATTGTGGTTTTAATTTGCATTTTCCTAAAGGCTAATAATGTTGAATGTCTTTTTATGTGCTTACTTGCTATCTGTGTACCTTCTTTGAGTTATGTCTTCTTTTTGCTTTTTTGCAATTTTATTGAGAGGTAGTTGGCAGCACTATATAAGTTGAAGGTGTATAGCATAATGATTTGACTTACATACATGACATGATTATTACAATAAGTTTAGTGAATATCCATCATCGCATGTAGATATAAAATTAAAGAAACAGAAAAGAAACATTTTCCTTGTGATGAAAACTCTTAGGATTTACTTTCTTAATACCTTTCATATAAAACACACAGCAGTGTTAATTATATTTTTTATGTTGTACATTATATCTTTAGTACTTATTTTTCTTATACTGAAAGTTTGTAGTACCTTTGACTGCCTCCACCCTTACCTCTGATACCACAAAAGAATCTATGCCTTTTAGTTATTTTCTTTTTTTTTTTTCTTTATTTATTTTTTTTTCAGTGGGTTTTAGTTATTTTCTAATTAATTTTTTTTACTGTTGAGTTGTGAAAATTATTTTTGTATTCTAGATACTAGTCTGTTATAATTTATGTAATTTGTAAATATTTTTCTTCAGTCTGATTTGTCTTTTCAACTTCTTAAAATAATCTTTCACAGAGCAAAAAAAAAAAAAATTGCTTTCCTTTTCAACCTAGACTGATATTAATGAGTGGCTTGACCAATAAAATGTGATAGAAGTGAAATTTGGGGACTTTAAAACAGCAGAATATAAGAAGATTTGAAACTTTGGACTTCTTTGGATATGAGAGTTACTCAAATTTGCTTCAGTTTGCATGACTGTGATGGTTTTGAAGAACAGTGGCCATCCATTTGGTAGCATGTCACTCAATCAGGATTAAGCTGATGCTTTTCTTATTATTCTGTGATTGTGACTTCTGAGGATGAAGACCACAGAGGTAAAGTGCCATCCTCACAGCATAAAGTGTATATTGTTGATTTCTATTTGCTAATATTTTGTGGAGGATTTTTGATTCTGCATTCATTCAAGATTTATTTGTTTATAGCTTTCCTTTCTTGTAACGTGTTTAATGGTTTTAGTATGTAACTTTTCTATAGGCAATGTCTTTATCTGATTGTAATATTAGGGTAAATCTGGCCTCAAAAAATAAAGTAGAAAAAGTCTCCTGTGCTTATATTTTCTGGAAAAGATTGAGGAGAATTGGTATGATAGCTTATTTAAATGTGTGGTTGAATTCATCAGTCATCTGTGGTTAGTATTTTCTTTTATGGGTAGTTACTAATTACTCCATATCTTTTTAAAAAATTAGGCTTACTCAGATTATTTCTCCTTTTGTGAGTTTCAGTTGATTTTGTCCTTCTAGGAATTGGTCCATTTAATCTAAGTTATCAAATTTTGGGTCATAGAGTGGTTCAAAGACTTCCTTTATTACCCTTTATTACTCCTGTTTTCACTAGCTACCACTGTCAGGAACTAGCTGGACTCAGAAAGCTGATCTGCCAAGGGGCAGAGTGCTCATTTAAGACAATAAGCCAAAATGAAAGTTAAGGTCAAGCCTTTAGTCACTGACTTTGTTAGTTTAGCCAAGGGGTTAAACTCAAGAAGCACCAAATCTTCTCCACCCTCCTTCCTATTTTCCCCTTGGAATGGTGCTAGTTAAGGGTAAGGGGAGTTGGTGTACATGTGGGAATTGCCTCAATGCAAAGGGAGCACCAAACCAAAGCCTTCTGTAGTATTGTGGGCCAGGGGAATTGGGGGAGAAGGGCCATAGGGAGGCTCAGAACAGAAAAAGTACTGAATATTGAGTCAGAGTGAAGAAGAATGTCTTCAAGTCTAGTTCCCTATAATGGTAAGAGTGGGGTGGGCATTTTGATAGACAACCTGAGAAAGTCCTCAACTGAAGGCCTTTGAGAATGTGGCCTATGAATTGAGGCATCTAAGCTAGGAAATAAATACAGACTAGAGAACAGCCAGCCAGGGCAGACTGAGTCCTTGACTGCAATTCCCTTCTGAGACTGCAATGCACTGGCTATACACCATGTCAGTGTGGAAGGGCACCTTTCTGCCATGAGGCCTGCCAGCTATGCCTTTTCATAATTGCCTGGGATTGGGCCTAAAAAGTTCCCAGAGTTTTTTGGTCATGGTTTTGAGGCCTTGATGACCCCCTTTGGAATGTATGACATTGTTTTTTAGTGATAGCTCTCTTTATTCTTGTTTAAGACTGACTAGAGACACATGTACCCCAGTGTTCATCGCAGCACTGTTGATAATAGCTAGGACATGGAAGCAACCTAGATGTCCATTGGCAGATGAATGGATAAGAAAGCTATGGTACATATACACGATGGGATATTACTCAGCAATTAAAAAGAATGCATTTGTATCAGTTCTAATGAGATGGATGAAACTGGAGCCTATTATACAGAGGGAAGTAAGTCAGAAAGAAAAACACCAATACAGTATATTAACACATATATATGGAATTTTAAAAGATGGTAACAATGACCCTATGTGTGAGACAGCAAAAGAGACACAGATATAAAGAACAGTCTTTTGGACTTTGTGGGAGAAGGCGAGGGTGGGATGATTTGAAAGAATAGCCTTGAAACATGTACATTATCATATGTGAAACAGATCGTCAGTCCAGGTTCGATGCATGAGACAGGGTGCTCAGGGCTGGTGCAGTGGGATGACCCAGAGGGATGGGATAGAGGAGGGAGGTGGGAGGGGGGTTCAGGATGGGGAACACGTGTACACCCATGGCTGATTCATGTGAATGTATTGCAGAAACAACTACAATACTGTAAAGCAATTAGCCTTCAATTAAAATAAATAAATTAATTTAAAAAAAGACTGACTAGAGACCTCAATTCATTGACTTTTTCAAAGAACCCATTTTTTGTTTTGTTTCTATCCATACAATTCCTATTTTTCAATTCTATTGATATCTGCCTGAATTTTTATTATTTCTTTTCCTCCACTTAATTGGGATTTAATTTGTTCTTCTAGTTTTCTAGACGAAAATTTAGGTTATTGACTTTTAGATCTTTCCCCTTTTCTAATACATGAATTCAATCATCAAAAATAATTTTAAAATGGCCCTCTTCCTTTACTATATCATAAATATTGATAAATTATATTTTCATTTCATTCAGTTTCAAATTATTCTCTCTTCCTGAAACTTCTATCTTGACCAATGGATTCCTTACAAATATATTGTCAAATCTCTAACATTTGGGGATTTCCAGCTAGTGACTGACTTCTTGTTGAAAGGTGGATATGCTGTATTAGATAATAGGAACTGTGGTAACAGGCCTGTATTGTAAATATCTTTTAATCCACTTAGGAGTTTATTTGTGTCTTGTGTCTAATGTTTACTATGGCTGTAGTTTTCAGGGGTTTACAATTCCTTTCCTGTGTCAGTCATTCAGTTGTGTCTGACTCTTTGTGACCCCATGGACGTAGCCCACCAGGCTCCTCTGGCATGGAATTCTCTAGACAAGGATACTGGAGTGGGTTGCCATTCCCTTCTTCAGGGGACCTTCCTGACCCATGGATCAAACCCGGGTCTCTTGCATTGCAGGCAGTTTCTTTACCATCTGAGCCACCAGGGAAGCCCGCAATTCCTTTAGTTTCCTGTCTTCTCTCTTGAGGCCTTTGGGCTTCTCTAAGAAATCGTCCTCAGATAGAGGTGTCTTTCAGATATTTCAGTTGTAAGATATTGCTATACTGGATTCATATTCATACGTTGGCAAGATATACAGAAAAAGCATTCAGTAACTTAATACTTAAATCTTAGTCATTTATTGAACTCATATCCTGAGATGTGAAATCTACAGATGCTTTTTGTTTGTTTGTTGAGTTCTTCATCTTCCCTTTAGTTGCAGCAGGAAAGATATATAGAAGAACCAAGTTGAAACAATGCACTTTCCCCAGACAGGGAAACTGCTACTGCTGCTAAGTCACTTCAGTCGTGTCCGACTCTGTGCGACCCCATCCCTGGGATTCTCCAGGCAAGAACACTGGAGTGGGTTGCCATTTCCTTCTCCAATGCATAAAAGTGAAAAGTGAAAGTGGAGTCGCTCAGTCATGTCCGACTCTTTGGGACCCCATAGACTGCAGCCTACCAGGCTCCTCCGTCCATAGGATTCTCCAGGCAAGAGCACTGGAGTGGGCAGCCATTGCCTTCTCCGAGTCTTCCACTGAGAGGAGGCCTTTGTAAAGACCAATGCTCAGGGTGTATTTCAAAATGGTTACTTTTTTCCTCACCCTGCTAGAATCAGGAGTGGATCTTTCTAGACTTTTGACCATGAGAACCTGGAGGGTGGTTTTGAGA